>NC_087182.1:4768754-4833754 GCF_035594125.1 Scylla paramamosain
TTTCAAAGCTAACCAACTAACTAACTAACTAACTAACTATCCAACTAACTGACCATCTAACTAACCAACTAATTGTCCAACTAGCAAACAAACACTCACTCGCTCTTTCATTCACCAACCACTACGCACAAAAAATAACGGATTCAAGCTTAATAAAATCAGACTAAAAAAAAAAAAAGAGATGGGAAGACAGATTCTCAAATAGACTGACAGATGAATGGAACAGACTCAGTACTCAGGCTGTCAGTGCTGATTCATGAAGGAGCTTTGAAGGAAGATCAGAAAAAAAAAAATATAGGTAGAAAAAAGGTAGGAAGGCAAATTTATTGACGTTTGGTGGAAATAAGTAATGAAATAAATTTATGGATGAATGGTGAAATAGGTAGGCAGACAAATTAATGGGTGACAGGTGGAAATAGGTAAAGAGACAAATTCATAGGTAATAAGTGGAAATAGATAGGCATGCTTTATACAGAGACCACATGTAGTAGTAGTAGTAGTCGTTGTAGTAGTAGTAGTAGTAGTAGTCTTCTTGTAGCTTCCCTAATTATGCACTTATGTCCACGCCCTCTTCTTCTGCAGTACTTCGATCCCAAGACGTGGGACAACGACATCGCGCTGGTGAGGCTGAGGAGACCGCTGGACCTCGAGGAACACGCTGGCCTGGTCAACACTATCTGCCTTCCCTCCAGAAACATGTCCTTCCTCGGCCTTCAGTGTTCCGTCACGGGCTGGGGCAGGACCAAGGAGCGTGAGTGACTTGGTGGTGGTGGTGCTGGTGGTGGTGGTGGTGGTGGTCTTAGTCAGTCTCTTAAGAAAGTTCAAAAGAATTATCCAAAATTTCAAGACACGTATCTCACTTATCTTCCTTATACTACTACTACTACTAATGATAATAATAATAATAATAATAATAATAATACTATTACTACTACTCTCACTGTTTTGGATGATCCTTTTGACCTTTTTGTATGGACTAGCACCTCAGTGGGCCTTATTTTTACTTTTTTTTCGTTCTTTTGTTGTTCTCTAACATAAAAAATAGTAGTAGTAGTAGTAATAGTAGTAGTAGTAGTAGTAGTAGTAGTAGTAGTAGTAGTAGTAGTAGTAGTAGTAGTAGTAATAATAATAATAATAATAATAATAATAATAATAATAATAATAATAATAATAATAATAATCAGAAGAAGAAGTAGAAGAAGAAAAAAGTAAAAAAAAAAAAAAAAAGAGAGAAAAGTAAAAGAAGAAGAAATAAACCAATGAAAATAAGGAAATCAAGAAGTCACCTGGCGTGCACACGACAGTCCCTTTAAAAAACCCATCTGCCTTTTCCTACCTTTCATCCTCATCCATAAACTCATGTGACCTTCTAATAACAATCACCTCGGCAGATGGAAGCAACTCAGACCTGCTGCAGATGATTCGCGTGCCGGTGGTGAGCAACAAGAAGTGTCAGGGAGCGTACAAGAAGGTCAGCCCCGTCAACAGCAGGATGATCTGTGCAGGATGGGAGCACGGAGGCGTGGGACCCTGCGTGGTAAGGAGTGGAGTGGGGGTGGGGGGGGATGATTGACAGGTGGGAAGAAGGAAGTTAATTCTTTCTGTGCGGTACTATAATTCAGAGCATTAAAAGCAATGTACGGAGTCTTTATAAGTATCTACAAGAAAGAAGGGCATGAAAAGAATGGATTTTGCACTTTCTAGCCAGTATAGTGTTTGGAGGTGGCTGTAGAACAAGAAAAGGTGTCTCAGAGTGGTTTAGTGAATAAGGAAAGATGTGTCAAATACCAACGAAGAAAAAGAAGGTATATGAAGAGCAGAAGTATAGTGGTAGAATAGAAAGATAGCAGGGCATTTCTGATTATTTTTCGATTTTGTTTTATTTTTCTTTCTTTCTTTATTTATTTTATTTATTTATTTTTTTTTTTTGTGTGTGTGTGTGTGTTCATTCCATTTCTCCATCTTTGCAAGTGAATTGTGAGAAAACAAGCATGATTCCTCATAAAGATATTCAAATGTGAAAATGCAACCTGAGACAAATTATTCGTTTTCTGTTGTTTGATTAGCATGGCAATGATGACTGACACGATTACTGAACACAGACATGTTAGTGAGAGAATCCCTTTGGAAGCTTCATCTTGTGAACTAAAGAGTATTTTCAGCTGTTGTATTTACGAAGTGGTGTATTTTTGTCATTCTCTTTGCATTTTAAGTTTTAGGCAAAAATCTCCCTCTATTTGGAATTTTAGATACTTCGTTAGCCTCTGGGTATCCCCTTTTCTTCTACCTCTTCTTCTTCTTCTTCTTCTTCTTCTTCTTCTTCTTTGCATTTACAGCTTTAGGTTTAGACTTCCATCATTTGTAGGGACACTTCGTTACCCCTTACAATTTTTTTTTTCTATTTTTTTTCTCGCACTTACAGCTTTGTGTTTAGACTTCCATCTACTTGTACAGACACTGCTATCCTTGCACCCCTCTCCAGGGTGACAGCGGGGGTCCTCTGCAGTGCCGTGCCAAGGGCGGGCCGTGGACACAGGCGGGCATCACCTCGTGGGGGGTGGGGTGTGCCAAGCCATCCTTCCCCGGCGTCTACATCAGGGTCACTGACTACCTCGACTGGATCTACAAACACATGGAGATGACCTAGTGACGCTGGTCCTCTGTAGGGAAGTGCTGGTCCTTCTTACCGTGTACCTGCCGCGGCCCGGGCCCTGTCCTGGTGCCCCGAGAGCTGTGTTGTGCGTCTGTACCTGTTGTGATGCTGCACCTGGCCTCTTTGCAGCTGTGTGGCCTCAGTGGCTCTACAATTTGACATTTCCTTTGTGTAGTTGTAATTCGCAGTAATGGACACTGATTGATTGATTTTGAATTGTTTTGTATTGTGAACGTGTGACTTGGTCACGCTAGATACTGAAGAAAATAGGAAATTACTCATTCGATTATACATGTTTATTAGGTCAATATAAACTTCTCAACACTGACACAAAACCCATACATATCATACAGTATATTTTTTAAGTGTGATAATAAAAATAATGAGAATAATTGGTGATACCAGTCATCGCGTTCAGGCTTTGATATTGTAATCTAATAAACATATTTCTTTACATTTACTGTTACTCCTCACATCACTTTAGAGCAGCCCTGTGCAACCTGCGGCCCTCAAGAGACTCCAAAACTAAATATCGTATATATTGGGGCCACCTCCCACTCCCAAAATATAGAATTAAACCTTAATTATTTAAATTCGTAATACGTCAGTTTAAACATATTAGGAATTTATGTAATTAGGGTTTAGTTATATATTTTCAGATTGACAAGTGGCCCCAATGGATCCACTGTACGGTATCTGATTTCAGAGTCGCTAAACACCTCGATGTGCGGCCCACAATTACATGCGATTCTTGACTAGTGGCCCTTCAAATGAAAAGGTTGCACACCCCTGCAAAAGAGTAAGGCGCCTTTCACACGACTCCACCGGTGGCCGCAACTGGTTACCCCATTGTGAAAAGTTCGGGTAACTGCAAGCAAAAAAGTAACTGGGCCACCGTCGGCTACGGTTATTTGTCCACGCCACTGCGATGGTCTCGTATGAAAGGCTCCATTGCAAACTATGGGAGGTAACTAGTGGCGGCCACCGGTGGCAGCCACTGGTGGCGTCGTGTATAAGGGGCGTAAGTGGCAACTGTACAGCGGCGGGCTACCACGTGGCTATGTTTTGGTAACGGTTCTCTCAATCAGCTGATGACGGCAGGGGGAGCGGGCGCCGGTGACCCTGTGGCCTTTACAATGGTGTTTTACTGCCAACGCCACTGCTATGACACCAAGGTTTGTGGCACGTGTGCAGGCGAGAGAGAGACTTTAGTGTGCTGGTATATATATAGATTGTGTAAAGGTCAGTAGCGGAGAAATTTGGGAGAATGTATTGTTACCTTACATAATGACATAACACTCCTTCCATAGTTCGGTGTATGGGATGTTTCACCTTGTACTCAAAAGTTTTCTTCACCATAGTACTAAAATCATAACTAAAGGAGTACTGATTATTTGTCACATGTGTTTGCCTTGCAGTACACGACCAAGGTGGTTTCCTGCAAACCCGCCAAGCTGGACACGCTGGTGGACGGGAAGAAAAAGAAGATAGCGTGTTATGAAGTCACCTTTGAGGACACCATTCTCTTCCCAGAGGGTGGAGGACAGGTGAGCAGGCTTGGGCAGGTTACATGTTTAAACTTTAAATCTCAGCAATAAAGAGTAAGAGGTAGTGGTGACAGTCTTAACCCACATGAAGGCACCAAGGTCCTGCTGCAGCCTGATGACTAGGACACAGCAGGACTAGTGAGCAGGCTGAGGCAGTTTTTCCCCTTTTTATGTAAGAGGCTCAGACCAAGGGCTACAAAATGGCAAGAAAAAAAAAAAACATAATGAAGGAACCAGACCCCTGAAAGTAGAGATTTTCATTGGTCATATATTCAAATTTTTTATCTTATTGGTGATGGGAGAGTGAAGTTAGTATTAGCCCACATGAAGAAACTGAAGTCCTGATGTAGCCTGATGACTGGCACACAACAGGACAGGTGAGCAGGCTGGGGCAGGTAATATGTGTAAACTTTTGAACTTGCTGGTGATGGGTGAGTGATATCAATATTAACTCACATGAAGACACCAAGCCCTGTTGCAGCCTGATGACCGGGGCACAACAGGACAGGTGAGCCGGCAGGTTATATGTGTAAACTTTCAATGTTGTTGGTGATGGCAGAGCTAGAGTCAATATTAACTCACATGAAGACAATGATTCCTGCTGCAGCCTGATGACCGGGGCACAGTGGGAGGCGTGGCAGTGCTGCGTGTGGTGCGCAGGGGAGGCGAGGCTGTGCACTACCTGGCAGAGGCACTGGAGGAGGGTGCCACCATCACGCAGGAGGTGGACTGGACACGCCGCCACGACCACATGCAGCAGCACTCCGGCCAGCACCTCATTACTGGTGAGCCGAGGCTGATGGCACTGCACACATTACTCTTCCTCAATAGTGTCCCAAAATTTTTACATGAAGGAGAATTTTGGAAAAGCACATAGTATTACTGTATTTCATATATTTTTAGTTACTGATCCTCACACTTGTAGAAAATTATATCTAAAGAATTTCTTAAGCAAGAGTGGATAGTTATTTTATTAGTAGATTTATAGAGAATTAATCCATATAGTATGTACAATTCCATTAGTGCTGAATCATTAGAGAGCTTTAAAAGATGAGAGAGATTTAGGGTTGAGGATGATAGGTGTAAATAGGTAGCTATATTTCATACATGGACTGCCATGTGTTGGCCTGAGGGCTTTTTGGAGCTTCCCTTATTTTCTTATTATAAATTTTGTTGTTATTGTTGCAGCGGTGGCTGACGACCTCTATGGGTATGCCACAACCTCCTGGTACCTTGCTGAGGCTGTCTCTCACATTGAGCTTGACACAGACAAGGTGACTGAGGAAGAAATGGCTAAAATTGAAGAAATTGCCAACCAGAAAATCCGTGAAGCAACTCCAGTCAGCATTGTAGAGTATGAAGCGTCAGACCCTAAATTAAAGGAGGTATTTGATGTGCTGATTTGTTTTTTGGTAGTTTTTCGTTTTATTGGCTTTCATATTAAGATTCTGTCTTTGAGAAATTATAGATAACATTTTTTTTTTATTTCATTGTTAAATGTCAAAATTATATTAAATAGTAACAGATAGAAGTAATACTGTCCCAGACATTACAAGACATGAGGCTAAACAAAAACATGACACTTGATGATAGGAAAGTGTACAAATCTACCTAAGACAGTAACAGCTGAGAATAATACTCCTCTTAACACACAAGACATGAAGCTAAGGAAGGACATGGCATTTAGTAACAGGAATGTATACAAATCCACCTGAGACAGTAAGAGACAAGAATAACACTGCTCTTAACACTACAAGACAAGCAAAGGCCTGACATATGGTAATAGAGAAGTGTATATATCCACCTAAGATAGTAACAGACAGGAATGATACTGCCCCTAACACCACAAGACATGGAATTAAGAAAAGTCCTAACATTTAATGACAAAGGTGTACATATCCACCTAAGACAGTAGCAGACAAGAATAATACTGCTCTTAGCTTTTTCACTGGTATTTGGCATATCTTTCCTTAATCACTAACCACTCTGGGACAATTATTCTTGTTTTGCAGCCATAACCAAACATTATATTGGCTAGAAATTGCAAAACCTATTTTTACATTTCTTTCTTTCTTGTATGTGTTTATAAAGATTCCATACATTGCTTTAAATGTTGTAAAGTGTTGCATGTCACAGTCAGAGCGTTAACGCTACAAGATATGAAGCTAAAGAGGGAGTTAGTAATAAGAATCTATACAAATCTACATAAGACAATAACAAATAAGAATACTACAACTCTTAACACTACAAGATGTGAAAATAAGTAAAGATATGAAATTAAGTGAATGAAAAGTGTACAAATCCACCAAAGACTGTAACAACAAGAATAATATTGCCCCAGACACCTCAATACAAAGCTAAGCAAAGACCCAGGAAGGTGTGCAAGTCCACCTGAGACAGTTATACATATGAATAATATTGCCCCAAATACCACAAGACAGAGCTAAGCAAAGGCACAACATTAGTAACAGGAAGTTATACAAATCCACCAAAGGCACCAACAACAGGAATAATACCTCCTCCAAACACCACAAGGCTTGACATTCAATAACAGGAAGGTATGCAAATCCACCCAGAACAGTTACAAACAAGAATAATAATACCCCAAGCACTGCAAGATATAAAGCCAAACACCCATGACCTCTGGGGCAGATCCGCACCCGGGGCCTACCTGAGGACGTGGTGGGGCCTGTGCGGGTGGTGACCATCAAGGGCGTGGATGCCAACATGTGCTGCGGTACCCACGTGAGGAACCTGGCTGACCTGCAGGCGGTGAAGCTGCTGCACACAGAGAAGGGCAAAGGTGGCCGGATTCTGCTCTTTTTCGTGGCTGGTAGCAGACTTCTCCGGTACAGTCACTCTGCATATTTAACCCTTTCACTGCTAGACATTTTTCCTGTGATTATTCATAAATCTATTGTCCCTTATTGTTGTACTTGTCTCTTAAATATTTCCCTATCCTTGGAGAAAGAAAATCAGCTTAGTTTCTTTCATTTTTCTCTCTCTCTCTCTCTGTCCTTGCAAACATTTTTTTTTTTTCACACTTCTGGATATTAATTGTGGCCACAGCAGTGTAAGGGTTAATTAACATCACTTGCCTACTTCATTACTCCTAATCCTCAAAATCTGTGTGGTTTCTTAGAAAATAATGATTTAGTCTATTTTAACTTGAAATCATAAAAATATAGATACTTTTAGGTCAAGATATTTTCTAGACACAACACACCTCATTGCTCTTAAGCCAGCACCCATTAAATTTCATAAAATCATATAATCTCTGCCTAAACAAGAATGAAAGACCACCATTGCATCCATAGAGTTAATTTCCCTCCTCATGACCTTCTATCTATCTTTTATTCCCTCTCACCTCTATGATCCCCCTTCACCTCCTTCTCACCACTCATCACCTTTGCTTCCATTCCAAGTGGACCTGTGCTTGCCCTGTCCCCACCCTGCCTGTTGGGATGAAAAGTGGAGGCTGTCTTGTGGTTTATATCTGTATTGCTTCTGTTATAATCACCTTAACCTCTAGTCTCTCATTTGGATTTTGGTTAGGAGCTCCTCTCAAGAACAGATTTTTACAAGATGTAAATATAATGATGAGACAAATATTACAAGATGTGAATATAATCAGATGAGCCACAGTTATTTGACAAAACCTGTGCAGAATATACACATGCACTTATGTATGTAGGCAATTTAGAGATGTGAGACAAGAACTTGGTGTATATACTGTTTTGATGTATCCAACAGGTATTTTGGGGAGTGTGTGGGACGAGAGCGTCAGCTGAACACCCTCCTGCACTCCTGTCCTGCCGACCACATTCGCCTAGTGGAGAAGAATCAGAAGGACCTGAAAAGTAAGCCTGGTGTCTGGTGAAGCTCTGTGTGGTTATAGTCTTAGTGATTAAAGAGTCAAAGAGTGTGTTGTAGAGATCTCAATATTTTTCTGAGTACTTCATCATTGCTGTTGCTGATGAACCAAATTTAGGATGGCTGCATAAGATGTCAAAACAAATACAGATAAAACTACAGAATCTCTGGTGCATTATGAAAAAAAATCTATGCTTCTTATTAGTCTCTTACAACTGTGTGATACTTTCCTGTCCTAAAGCCTGTCAGAAATCCTTGAGGGAAGCCTTCAAGGACCTTGCTGTGTGTGAGGCCAAGGCCTTCCTGGCCCAGGAGCCGAGGCCGCCCGTCTTCTTCCACCACCGCCGGGATGGAGACAGTGACTACCTCAGTGTTATCATCAATGAGATCAATGATGAGGTGGGCAGCCAGGCATCCTGTTTCCTTAAACTGAATCATATCCACCATAGAATTATTGGACTGCTAAAGCGACTGAATTCATGCCATAATATTTGTATTTGTAATTGTAAATGTTTAGAAAGCACAGAATATAAAAACATGCTTCATTTTCAAGTTATCATACTTAGGGGTATAGGTATAATGTATCCTAAAAATAACATATCTTAGAATTGAATACATCATAACTAATAGTATAATGTGTGAGAGAACCACACACATAGTATAGTTCATTGTACTTAATTTACCAATTCATTTTCTTTACCAAGATTAAGAAACTGAATGATGGGCTTTGTTCCAATGACAGAGTGTCCTGAAGGTGCTGACAGCAGGGGAGGACAAGGGCCCTGGCACCCTTGTGGTTCACGGCCCCCCCACCTTAGTGGCTCAGGTGGGACCCAGGTGAGAGGTGTTCACACTTTCCTTCTCTTCATATGAATAAATCATGTGTGTAGGTTTGAAACTAATTTTTTTAGTGTACATAGATTTAAATAATAGACCATTTTTAGATAGTTTTAATATTGTCTGCATTATTGTATTTAGTTTTATTTTTTTTCTAATTTTTGTCTTTGTAGGGTGTGTGAAATCCTGGAGGGACGAGGTGGTGGAAAGACTCGCTTCTCAGGCAAGGTGACGAGGCTGGGCAAGCGGAAGGAAGCTGAGAAGTATGTCCTGGCAGTGATGGACAGCTCCGTCACTGAGAGCTGATGCTGGCAGTAGAACAGTCTGCATGAACCAGTTGATATAGACTTTGCCAAGTAGGAGAGTTTTATCAGAGGGGCTTGTGGAGTGGAAGATGAAAGCAGTGATTTTATTTATAATTTAATTTCTCTATCATTTAGGAGAGAAAGTATGTATTAGATAGCATAGGTATGGAGAAAATACAGCATTTATGATTAAATATACACTGTGTTAAATATGGTAGCTCACACCCACAAGATCTCTAGTCTATAAAGTCGTCTGTGTTTTATTTTCCAAGTTGTTCTGTACACAAGAGGTACAAGTAGTTGGATAACATTCCACACGATGTCCAGTGAGGTGGTCACATATCATCCATGTAAGCAATAATTAAAGCTATTCCTGTCACAGTATCAGTGTGCATCAATGTCCATTTTGTTCAGCTTCAATAATTATATTTTCAGCAATACACCCATGAGATGATGCAACAAGGAAGCTTAATAATGGAGTCTTCCCTGTGGTACAACCCGCCACTTCATGTTTAGGCTAGTTAGCGGTGAGAGGGAGTCATTTTCTCTCACCAGACGTAAACATTCCCAGGAGCAGCGACTGGCCTCGCATTAACTAATTTTTCGTCAGGTACCCATTGATTTTACTTGCCAGACTGGACCAGAATGTGCATTGTGCTGAGCTAGTCAACGGTCGCTGCGGAATCTTGTTTGATCCATTTATTTGTGTATATACCCGTGTGTCTTTAGGCTCTGTCTTATTACATCAGCTTACATATACGGTGTGTGTGACCATTTGTATTTTTAGGTTCTTTGGTAATTATTTATAATAGGTCCGTCTCACCATCCCCCCAAATCCCTCAAACAAGTTTTGGGGATCTGGTGAGAGGGCGAGGTTTTACGTTGGGGGAAGTCAAATTAGGTTAAATTTGGGGATTCATGGAAAGAAGTCCAAGCTATGTTTTAAAAACTCGGAAATTTCTTGCCTAACCCAACTTTACTTTACCTTTACCTAACTTAAATCATGTCAGTCCTGCACTCAGAATCACAGAAAGAGTGTTCTATCTGGAAAACCCCAATAACTGCTAATAGATCCACTTAATATTGTTGATATTTGACGCCTAAATGTTTGAGAATTGGAGCCATTGAGCCAAACTTGTGATGTACCAGTTTAGTCATGTCTGCCCTTTCCTCAGCACCCCAGGATGAGTGTGCTTGCCTGCGGCCTCAACACGTCAGGACAGGTGATGAAGGCCGGGCCAGGCATCCTCTGCTGCCCGTCGCCTGTTGCCTTCCCCTCAGCTGTCACCACAGCCAGTGTTGCCTTCAGTCATATACTCTGGAGGACAGGTAAGTAGTGGAGGATAATACTGAAGTAACAGCAGCATTTCCATCCAGTTAGATTAGGTTAGATTAGCTTTACATTATTTTCACTGATAATCCCTTCATTTTGTATATCATGATTAAAAAAAAAAACGTATTTTTGCCCAGATATGAATAGTCACTGTCTCAAAATTAATAGGTCAGGATTATTTCCATAAAACCCATGGTGAAATGATACTGTGTTACTGGTAGTAGTAGTAGTAGTAGGAGGAGGAGGAGGAGGAGGAGGTTCTGGCTCTGTCTGTCTCTTTATATCTGTATCTACTTATCTGTCTATTGGTCTGTTTGTCTGTATTCTCCAATGAGATGATACTGTGTTATGCGTAACAATAGTAGTAGTAGTAACAGGAGAAGGAGGCTGTCTGTCTGTCTTTATCTGTCTATCCATTGTTGTCTATCTCTGCCTCTGTTTGTCTGCCTTTCTCTACATATTCTCCGATGAGTGGACATATTGGTCTGGTATGTTTTCTATTGTGTATGATTGTGTCCTGGCATTATGCTGTGTACTATTATATTTTACACTTTCCAGATGCAGGATGGCAGTGGACAGGGTATGATAGTGGAGGCTCTCAAGGTTCTCAGGCAAGAGGGGTGATAAAGTCAAGTTGGAAGGTAAGAAAATGTTACTTTTTTCATCATAGGGATGCTTATCACTTGTTGCTATCTTGGTGGAGACTGACATAAATTGCAAGTCAGGGGCAGAATTTTGTTTATTCATACAGTCTTCTGATAACTTGGGAAAATACTACAATATAAGGGATTGTTTGTCTCATTATTATATGGAACTAATCAAACTAATTAGTGAAATCATTAAAGCTTGTACCAGGACCAATGGAGATTTGATCTTACAGTATTAATTAAAAATTTTACAATCTGACATCTAGATTCTTCATTATATATTTTCATGAAATATTGAAAGCATTATGTGATTATATTTGTGTTGAATCCAATCAGAAACAAACTAATCAGTTAAACAAACTTCTCAGTTAAACACTTGCATTGATGAGGTCTGGTGCTGTCACATGTACTGAAAGATAATGATATAATCCATGGTGTACTTTGCAATATAAGAAAAAGAGCACACCGTGGCCTCTTTTCCCAACATTATAGGAATGCATCTTTACAGGTGTGTGTTTGTGAAAATCGTATTGCTGCGATAAATGATGATGGGTCTGTGTTGGTGTGGGAGAAGCAATGGAAAACTTTACACTTCCAGAAGAGAAACCCAGACAGTGAAACACTTGGCAAAAATTTATCACAGGATATTGACAGTACAAATTATAAAGGAAAGGAAAGTACAAATATAGATACCAGTATGAAATTTCACTTAGAACAAAGAGAATATGAAAGCACAAAAAGGAAAGATTTAGAAAATACTTCTCATGACACAGTGCCTTATAATCATATTACTGAAACACAGACTATGAATAAAAGGTGTAAACTTGAGACTTTTACAAAGAAAGATGAGTGGCAGGTTTCTAATCTTTCATGTCCGGCAACGACAAAGATTACTTTTGCTAAGGTTGCTGTTGAAGATAACTCACTGCTGGCAGTAGATACAGGTAAAAAACAGAGAGCAAAATGTATCATAACTCAAAATGCTATAACCAGTATTATGTAGGATTTATTCATTAAAAAAAATGGAAGCACAGGGAGTTGAAGTGTTTATTTTTTTGTGATTACAATCAGCTGGAGTGATGTACTGTGGCAGTGTTCCTGTGCCTTTGAGGATGAAGATGAAGGAAGTGGCTGTGGGGAAGGAGCATTGCATGGCCCTCACCGCAGCTGGGGATGTCATAACCTGGGGGAGTGGAATGTAAGTTAGTTTTTCTGTATGTATATCTCTTCACATTATTACTTGTCCTTTTAAGGTTATTTTTTGACATTACAGTATGTAAATCAGGGGGAGTATTTGTATTCACAGGGAGTTTAAAGTATTCACAGTGATATTCAAATACATATCACTTGTATTCACCCTATACCTAATACAGATGCTCTGGGTACTGAATAAGTGCAACTCCAGTAACCACTTTGTTCCAGCAAGCACTGCTGTAGTGATGTATCCTTGCTGTACTGTGTTGGTGCTTATGCAGGTTTATTTCTAGGCGGGGGCAGCTTGGTATTGGTGAATTGTGTCAGGCAGAAAGGCCAATACCTGTGGAGAGTCTGCAGGGGGTTCCTATCACCACTATTGCCTGTGGAGCCTGGCACTGTACAGGTGAGAACTAATGTGTCGTATTTTTACTGAAAAATAAGTAAAGGAGCATCTGTGGGACAAAACCTAGCTTTTGCTCCAAACACATGATGTGCAATCTTACAGGGGGAAATAAAGACATTAAACAAAACGTTGATAATTATTTTTGCTTTTTAAGAATTTCCTTGTTCTTATAAATTCTTTACAGTTAGACAGCAACAAAATCTATGAAGTTTTGTTAATAGCATCATTACTGGCACTGTTAATTATTATCATCATCCCTGTTGTATTATGTAATATGCCTTGAAGCGAATGAATTAATGATGTGTCTTATTGTTGCAGCTCTGAGTGAGACAGGGGACCTTTATGTATGGGGCTGGAATGAGAGTGGACAGCTGGGGTATCCTTATAACTGTGAGGGCAGCCAGTCTCTCTTCCTCTTCTTTGAGCATGCCTGTCAGTGTCCAGAGAGGAACCACCTGGAAGGAGAACAATTGCAGGAAGAAAACAAGGACACTGAGGAGAGTCAAGGAGTGCAGGCTGAAGTAAGGAGTAAAGGAATGCAGGACAAGAGAGTAAATCCTAAAAGAAGGAAAGAAGTCATCAATGTTCAAGCATCTCCCGTGTTGCTGGACTTTTGGACTGAGGATGTGAACATAACAAACGTTCAGTGTGGGGACCGACACACCCTGTACATGCTGGGTAAGTGGTTTTGCCTTGCCTGTGACCCCCACATTAATGTTACACATTATTAAACACTATTAAGTATATAGTAAGTAAATAGATATTTTGTTTACTCCATGCTTTTATTTTTAAACTACTGATAGATTTTCACTCTAAAGGAAAGCATCTTCTAATACCCAGCAAACAGGTAGATGTTAAAATATAAAGTGTAAGCAAGCCACACCATCTAATCCAGACAATTTTTTGGACACTTTACAGATGACGGCAGTGTTTGGTCAGCAGGAATGAACAGGTAAGGGTAACATTTGCTTTAATAGTTCTTAGGGTAAACAGTGAGAAAATATACCAGTGGATATTAGTGACAGCATAACATAGAAGTTTCCTTTATATGAGTATTTAAATGTGAGAAAATGTTTGTGAATGTGGTTATGAACATAGGAATGTGTGCCTTACCTCAGCTACCTTCCTGAATGAAGAATGTTGGTGGGATAGATGAGTATGAAAGATTAATTAGTTCACAGAAGCAGGTGTGCATTGGGGACTGGCATTTCAGTAGTCTCTCTCTCTCTCTCTCTCTCTCTCTCTCTCTCTCTCTCTCTCTCTCTCTCTCTCTCTCTCTCTCTCTCTCTCTCTCTCTCTCTCTCTCTCTCTCTCTCTCTCTCTCTCTCTCTCTCTCTCTCTCTCTCTCTCTCTCTCTCTCTCTCTCTCTCTCTCTCTCTCTCTTTCTTTTGGCCAGTGTCCCTCCTACATAAAAAAATAAATAAATAAAATGGAAAAAAAAATAGATATATAAAAATTGGAAGTTCCATACATCAATTAAGCAATGGAGGATGTTGACTTGATAGATTAGCTTGAAGGATTTTACCAGCTTACTGAAGCAAGTGTGCATATCATCATCATCAACAGCCTCTAGGATAAAGATATATCAGTGGGCCTGTTTTTTTTTTTTTTTTTTTTTTTTTTTTTTTTTTTTTTCTTCTTCTTAGGCCAGTGGACCTCTTACTTGAAAAAAAAAAAATGAATCTGACACTTTGCTCAGGGTGTTAGGTTGCAGGTATGGTATATCAATCAGTCAATCTATCTATCTATCTATCTCTCAGTCTGATGCCTCGCTTGGGGGGGTGTTGTGTTACAGGTATGGGCAGCTTGGCCTGGGTCATGTGCGTGCTGTGAAGGAGCCGTGCAGAGTGTTCAGGCGCGGCATCAGTGATATGTGTGCTGGGGGCTGGAACTCCATTTTCTTCACCACCAGTGAGCTGCCAGCCTCCTAGCAGGGTGTTGGGTCAAGAGCACAGGCAGATGCACTTTAACTGAGTGTTTTTTTTGCCTTCACAGATTGCATTATATTGCTTTACTTTTGTCATTTCTAAAACACCCAGAAATAAAGTTTATTGAGATTTGTAGTTACTAGTTTCACTTCCTTATATTTCTTTTGTATTTTGTTATTTACTGATCTAATCTATCTATCTATCTATCTATATATATATATATATATATATATATATATATATATATATATATATATATATATATATATATATATATATATATATATACAGGGTGGCACACACACACACACACACACACACACACTCGGCCCTATCTGATCTAATAAGTTAAGAAATGTATTAACTTTCAGGCAGTATCCTTGCAGCCCTTTGGCAGTCATGTAGCCAAGATCCCCTCACATTATATTATTTGAGACAGAGTAGGGTATTTAGCTAACAATTTGCAAATTAACATTCAAAGCATATGCATGCATGTGCTAAAATGTTATTAGATATCTGTGGGAACCTGCAGCATCTCAGCACAGAGGAATATAGGTTATAAAGGTGCTTATCATCCACCTCGAAAGGGCTATTAAGGGTATGTGAGCATCCTCTCCCTCCTCACTGTACGGTCTTATGCTAGTGCAACTTCCACTTCCATATTCGAACCTCCCGCCTTGGTCAATATTGAAGTTGCTGGTTGTGTACTGTAAGAAAGGCTCTCTTAACTTATAACTCATAAAGTGTTCCTAATTTTACGGAGAAAACTGGCGCCTTACAAAGTTCTTAAATGTTTAATGAACCGAGGCCCAGTATTGATGAGATTTGTTATACCTATGGAGTTATCC
The DNA here is from genome assembly GCF_035594125.1 of Scylla paramamosain. Classification (NCBI taxonomy): domain Eukaryota; kingdom Metazoa; phylum Arthropoda; class Malacostraca; order Decapoda; family Portunidae; genus Scylla; species Scylla paramamosain. Next base: position 4,784,326 of record NC_087182.1, read on the forward strand.
CATGCGTAGCAATATTCTAAAAACTCGATATGGCAACATTCAAACTACGTAAAGGTGATTATCCGGGTTCTCAAGAGTGTTTCTCCTTTTAATAATATAGCAATCTTAATAATTTTATACTATAACCATACAAACATCCTTAAAACTCCGTGCCATTTCACCCATATCCTTTTGAAAGTAATGGAGATGCGGCGCAGAAGTGTTTCAGAATATGGTCCCACGACTATTATCAAGGGAAACAAAGATGATTGACTGGGTTTTCAAGAGTATTTCTCTTTTTAATAATATATATAAAAAACAACTTATTGATATATCACTATAACCATTAAAAAAAAAAAAAAAAAAAAACGAAAACCCCGTTGTGAAGGTGCGAGCAGAAATGTTTCAGAATTGGCGCCAGATGAGGACCGAAGCAGAATTTTGGCGCGCATTTTTACAGCTGACTCTTGTTGTTGTGGGACGGCTGAGGGTTTCCTGTCATGTGTGCCTGATTTACCCCGTGTCCCTGCTCCCCCTGGCCTTGTGTTGCTAAAGAGGATACCAAGATGCCTCTCCAGAACACGGGGAAGTTCAAACCTGATAGATTTAGTGGTAATAAGGAGGGAGATGCGAGGTGAGTGATGGTGGTGGTGGTGGTGGTGGTGGTGAATCGTCCTTTCCTTTCATTCTTTTGTGGGTGTGAGCTTTTATTGTACACATCCAGGCTATGATATTTCCATGATCCTGAAAGCCTATTAGTAGTGTGGATTAATTAAATTTGTAGTGAATGCTTGTGTTAATGCAATTAGGATAACATTTAATGAGTAGTTTCATGATTTGACAGATGGTGGGTAATTTGCGAATATTTCAGTGCGATGTTGGTTAGTTGTCATTCACAGGTTTACTTTATGGCAGGCTTCTTAATAAAGTGTTTAGGGAGATCAGTATATATCAGATTCAATTGAAGGAATAAAAATTGGCTCACCTGGTTGGACTGAGTGTGCTTATAGAAGATTCAGTAATGGCAATTAAATATCTGAGAAGTAACAAAGATATTCTCCTTATCCAGTGGGGCCAGTGACAGTTCTAAGAGACTTAGTAATTGCAACTCACTGTCATTTCAGCATATAAGAGAAACCACAGGACTGAGTGTGTTGTGTTTGCATGTAGAAGTCTCAGTAATAACATTTAAATTTCAGGAAAGTTACAAAGATATTTCTCCTTTCCAGTGGGGCAGGTGACGGTTCTGAGAGACGCTTGCAGCAGAGCCTGGAGAATGACGCCACAGATGAAAAGTTTGGGTTTGTGCGGTACACCAAGCCACTGGAGATGGTGGGCTGGCTGCTCAACATGCATCCTGTGAGTGTGGAACGTCCTGCACTCTGCCAGGGACTGCATGGGACAGGGGAATGAGGCTGATGTGTTGGGCATAATTACTAGATGCTATTAGGAAAACTCTAACTTGGTCTAAGAAATGCGTGAAAAAAAAAAAATCATGTGAATTATTTTGACAGCATAGAAAGTGTTGACCTTAGAATAAAAAAAGGACATGTACAGTTTTGCATTTTCATCACTCAGGTTTATAGCAGGTTAGAGTTTTCTTAATAATACCCTGCTAGTGAAACGATTGAGGGATTATGGAAATGACCTTAGTCTGCCAATTTACAGACACTTGACTGTTTATTTCTGAGCAAAATATTATGCTTTTTGAACTTGTGATTTACACAGTGAAGGGATTAGCTGTCAAATTAGTCAACTTAATGAATCTAAACCAAACCAGACCTAACCCACCTTCAGATAAAAATGCTACTGTTATTTCAGTGTTATCCCATGATTGTTAAACAGTTATATAAAGCTTATTTGTAATTTGTTTAGTTTTGTCAGTTAGTTCTTGATAATTTAATAGAATCCAGACCAGTTAATGCAAAGCAGGACTAGGAATCTTTTTTTCTTAGGACTTTGTATCTTTATTAAACAGAAGATAAGCACTAGGTATACCTTTATGTTTATTTACTTAATTGTGCCAATGTAAATGTCTATTTTATTCAACAGACTGAAATTCTTAATGAAGAGAAAAGGTTAATCAGTGCTGTCGACTACTACTTCATCAAGGAAGATGGATCCAGATTCAAGGTGAGAAGATTGCCATCTGCTGTGTTATACTGATGCTTCCTTCCTCTCAGCTGTGGTCAGTAATGATTCTGTGTTATACCAATGCTTCCTTCCTTCCTCCTAGCTGTGGTCAGCAATGTTGCTGTGTTATACCAATGCTTCCTTACTCTCAGCTGTGGTCTGCAATGTTGCTGTGTTATACCAATGCTTCCCTTCTAGATGTGTTCAGTAATGGTGCTGTGTTCCCCCAGGTGTCACTGCCATACCAGCCATACTTCTATGTCATGACCAAGAAGGAAGTCACTCAGGAAGTTGCTACTTTTTTGTCCAAGAAGTTTTCTGGTATGATTTCTAAAGTGGAAGTTGTTAAAAAGGAAGATCTGGATCTGGTAAGCTTAGTAAAGCTTTGTCCTTCCTGAACATTGCATTCTTTATCTTCCAAAGTAAAGGTTGCTGTAATTGTTGTATATAGAGGGAATTTTTAATACAATAGCATCAATCATCTTTTGAAATACATGTTAATGTAATAGCTGTGCCTTACTTGTGCTATTTTATCTTGCAGGACAATCACTTGAGTGGGCTGAAGCAGACTTTACTGAAGCTTTCTTTCATGACTGTGAATGATCTTGTGAAAGTAAGATATTGTTTCAGCAATATACATTGCTGCAGACACTTCTAGTGTAGCCATGACTGTTGTGTGGATTTATCATGGATAATGTTTTATTGGTTTATGCTTAAGTTTGACTAGAACAAAAATTGCAAGTGTGCAGTTAAGAAATAAAAATAAATTACATGAATACCTCAGATAAACATGGCTGAAGTTCATTAAAAATATATTCTTTCATCTTTTTCATTCTTTAGGTGAGAAACACCATCAACACTGCTGTCAGAAGGAACAAAGAGGTGGCGAGCTCCAAGACTGTGTTCACAGAGATGCTGTCGGCTCACTTTGCTGGGGAGACAAGTGATGGTAACAAGCGCATGCAGGACCATCTGGAGAACATCTTGGACATCAGGTACACAAGTGCTAAAAAAAAGTGTCAATTTCAATCTCAAATATATTTCTCTTATCATTAGTGATTACTAATGTTCATTACAGACACATACATTCTTGATGATGTGTAGAGTTATTAGGAGCTTTAGAAAAATTGGACAGATTTATGGATGGCAGTGATAGATAAAAATAGATAATTTTGTTTCATACTGGGACTACTGTGTTTAGGTCTGATGGTTTCTTGCAACTTCCTTTATTTTCCTATGTTCTTTTTCTCAGGGAGTATGATGTCCCCTACCATGTGCGGGTCTCCATTGACTGCAAAATCTTTGTGGGGCTGTGGTACTCCATCCAGAGGTGCAGCACAGGCTTCCCCTCCATCACACGGCGGGAGGACCTGCTGGTGTGGCCCGACTGCATTGTGCTGGCCTATGACATCGAGACCACCAAACTGCCCCTTAAGTTTCCAGACCCCAACTCAGACCAAGTCATGATGATCTCATACATGATTGATGGGCAGGTGAGAGCCAACGCTGGATTACAGCAGCTTGCAGCCCACCACTAATAGAAATCTGCTGTTTGCTCTGGTTCCTGAAGAATACAGTAAAATCCCTCTTATCCGGCATCAACGGGACCGCCGACATGCCGGATACTTGAATAGAAGTGAAATTATGTCCACAATCACCACCCTACACTCACGCATCTTACCATAACAAAGATCAGCTGATCTTAATCAGCTGCTTAAGTGTAAGCACAACATGCTTCCTCTTTTCTGCAACTTTAGGCATGATGAAGGCGTCAGGCGATAAACAGTGCACACGCGGGACTGAGTCACTGAGTAAACACAGTGCAGTGGGCCGTGGGTGGCGCAAAGCAGTGCGGTCTGGTAGCGAGGGGACAAAGTATGCCTCGCGTGGGAATTTTAATCGATTTTATGAGTACACATTGATTTTTTGTTGATTTTAAGGCTCGGGGAAAAATGTGCCGGATACTTGAAGCTGCCGGATGAGAGGGATTTTACTGTATCTCATTTGGTTATTGAAATTATATGTATTTTCAAAGCTCACACACATATGCACAAAGGGATGAATTGGTGTAGCTTTGATTGGTTATTGAAATTATATGTATTTTTAAAGCTTACACACACACACACACACACACACACACACACACACACACACACACACACACACACACACACACACACACACACACACACACACACACACACACACACACACACACAAACACACACACATGTACATAAGGATGAATAGATGCACATTTGATCTACAGGGATTCCTGATTGTCAACCGGGAAATAGTGACAGAGGATGTGGAGGACTTTGAGTATACGCCACGGCCAGAGTTTGAGGGACCCTTCACCGTTTTCAACGAGCCAAATGAAAAGAACGTGATCAGGAGATTCTTTGATCACATTCTAGAGGTGCATTGTAGTTTTTTATTTTGTATTCTGTTGTGCATCGTTGTCACAGTGCTGTGTGTCTGTAGTTAGTGAGTTGAACTTAAACTTTTCTTTCTTCTCATTTGTTCAGGTGAAACCGCACATCTTTGTCACATACAACGGAGATTTCTTTGATTGGCCGTTTGTGGAGGCTCGGGCCAAGATGCACGACATGGACATGGCCAAGGAGATTGGCTTTGCAAAGAGCCGTGATGGCGTCTATTCCTCCCGACCCAGCATGCACATGGACTGCTTCTGGTGTGGTGCTTTGATTGTGTTATGAAATTTATAGTACTGTTGAGTTTTATCATTATTCAGTCTTATCTTTTCCATTGCTGTCTTTACCTAAGTAAAATTTGTAATAGCTGGGTGAAGAGATTTGAAGTCACCTGTTGGATGTGAACTGCTTCTGGTGCAGTGTTGTAATTGTATTATGAAAGTTATAGTACTGTTGAACTTGTCATTATTCATCCTTTATCATTTTCATCATTGTCTTCACCTCAGTAATATTTTCAACAGCTGGGTGAAGAGAGATTCATACTTACCTGTTGGATCTCAGAACCTGAAGGCCGTGGCCAAGGCCAAGCTGCATTATGATCCAGTGGAAATAGATCCAGAAGACATGTGTACCTTTGCAGTAGAGCAGCCACAGGTGAGGTGACCAATTGTTTCTTTTCTGCATTGTATTTCCACAATAGTTTGCTTCACATCTGTAAACAATACTTGTGTACCTTGTTTTGCAGGTTCTGGCAAACTATTCCGTGTCAGATGCCGTGGCAACTTACTACCTTTACATGAAGTACGTCCATCCCTTCATTGTGGCTCTGTGCACCATCATTCCCATGGAGCCTGACGAGGTACTGGGGCAGTTAATTGGTCTTAGAGATAGTTTGAGATATTGAAGAATTCATAGATAAGCTATTTTATGTTCTTTCACTGTTTAATTTTATTTGGATTTGTCCTGTAGGTGCTGCGCAAGGGTTCAGGTACTCTGTGTGAGGCGTTGTTGATGGTGCAGGCCTACCATGCCAATATTGTCTACCCCAACAAACAACAGTCCATCCTAAACAAGCAGACCGCTGATGGCCATGTGCTGGACCAGGAGACATACGTTGGAGGCCACGTGGAGGCCATTGAGTCTGGGGTTTTTCGAGCAGACATTCCCTGCAGCTTTAGGATGGTAGGTTGTGTCTATATGGTTTTGCCAGAGTGTAGTGTAATTTCCTGGTGTATTCTCATGGCAATACACATTATGATGCTCAAGGATTCAAGGAAAGCTGTTTTTTCAGGTGCCAGAAGCATACCAGAAGCTTCTGAACAATGTGGAGCGCACCATCAAGTTCTGTATTGAGGTTGAGCAAGGCATTCCATTGGACCAAGTGACCAACTACACTGAGGTGGTGGAAGACATCAAGGCAAAGCTGGCAAACTTGCGGGACTCACCATATTGTCTGAAGAAGCCTCTCATCTACCACTTGGATGTGGGCGCCATGTACCCCAATATCATCCTCACAAACCGCTTGCAGCCATCTGCCATGGTGAGTGTTGGCGTGGACCACATGTCGGTGGCTTGTCAGGCCACTGCTGCCATCCTGGAGGAAAGGATAGGAGATTTCTTGGTGAAGTAGGGATGTAAAAGATGCAACCAGTGTCTTTCTTTTACTCATGCCTCTTAAAATTATTCAAAGTGCCTGTGGTATAAGTACAACCGCTCCTAGTGCTGACTGTGAGTGGACTGCCCTTCCACTCACCGTGGTGCGTCACATCAGTAACAGTGCTGCCCTTGATGTCATTATTCTATCCACTGCACATCACTAAGAATTATTGCTAACTGGATTGTTTGTCCTTCAGGTTGATGAGAGTGCTTGTGCTGTGTGTGATTTCAACAAGCCAGGAGCCACATGCCAGCGCAAGATGTCCTGGATCTGGCGTGGTGATGTCATGCCAGCTTCACGTAGTGAGTTCCAACAACTTAAGCTGCAGCTGGAGACAGAGCACTTCCCTCCGGCTGAGCCAGGCGGAGAGCGCAGGGCATTTCACCAGCTGAACAAGTATGTGCTGCTTTAGTGATCTTTGTGTGGGAGGACAGTGTTGGTATGCCTGACAATGAGTGAAGAAGTGTGCAGGAGTTGACCGATTGAACAGAAACAAATGAAGGTCTTTCTTGGCTAATCCCTTCAGGGAAATTGACTGTAGTCATAGAATCCTTTTGTGAAATAGGTAACTGATGATTTTTAGATTTTCTGAATACCTACCTCTTTCAGTATGGTGTGACTGTAATCACTTATTGTATTCCTAACATTTTCACATCATCATGACATTCGCAGGGAAGAGCAGGCAGCTGTGGAAAAGAAGCGTCTTCAGGACTACTGTCGCAAGGCTTACAAGAAGACCAAGACCACCCGCACTGAGGAACGCTGGCAAACAATTTGCCAGCGAGAGAACAGCTTCTACATCAGCACTGTGCGCTCCTTTAGGGACCGCCGCTACGAGTACAAGGGACTGCTGAAGGTGGCCAAGAAGGATGTGGCAAAGGCACAGGAGAAGGTTTGTGCTTGTTCATATCCTGCACCAGCATGAGATGGCTATCCCCAAAGATGTATTGATGGCAGGTTTGGGCAGGTTATCAGTTTATCAGTTCATTTATCCTGTGGTCCAAAGCAATAGTTTTTACTTACATGATGTACTAATGCATCTGATTTAGATATTGTTAGATGATTTTGCAACCAGGAAGAAACAATAATTCTAGGAGGATAACACTACAACAGATGCTCTCACCACTCACTTTTACAGTTCTTATGTTTACTTCACTTTTTACTGTTCCAGTGTTTACTTCATTTTTTGCTGATCCTCAGGGAGATCCATCAGAGATCAAGGCAGCCAATGCAAAGGCGGTGCTGTACGACTCCCTGCAGCTGGCTCACAAGTGCATCCTCAACTCCTTCTATGGGTATGTGATGAGGAAGGGCTCCCGCTGGCATTCCATGGAGATGGCAGGCATTGTGTGCTACACTGGGGCAACCATCATCACCCGCTCCAGGGAGATCATTGAGCAGGTGAGCATTGTAAAGGGTTGTGAGGAGACTTGTGGAAAGGTAGAAGACCTGAGGATGGTGTTTTGAGGGAGATATGAGAAGGATGTACATGATTGATGTGTTGATTGAGAAACTGGGAAGCCCAAGTGAAAGAAGAGATTGTCCATGACTGCAAAAGTGGGAGGTAATTGTAAGACTAGTGGAAAGATGGAAGACCTGAGGATGGTATTTTTAGGGAGACATGAGAAGGATGAGCATGAGGAAAGAGCTTGTAATTGTAAGGAGATCAGTGGGAAGAGAAGACCTAAGGATGATGTTTTGAGGAAGACATAAGGGTGTGCATCAGGTAGAGATTGTCCTTGTCCATGACTGCAAAAGTGGGAGGTTATAATAAGAAGACCAGTGGAAACATGGAAGAAAATCTGAGAATGGTGATTTGAGGGACACTTGAGGATGGACATGAGGGAAGAGATTGTCCATGACTGCAAAAGTGGGAGATTCTCAAGCTATCCAACCATGTAAAGGAAAATCAAGACATATAGAATAGTGATGATGAGGTGACCAGGATTTTGATATTCAGAAAAAAAATTTAATTTAGAGAAATATTGAGCTGGTTAACATCCTCAGGAGAAATGGTACTGCTTTGGAAAGTCATGAAATAAGTTTGGTGATGGTTTGTGGATTTATATGAGGAGGGAATAAAGTTTGTATGTTTAGAGCTTTTAAAAAGGGGAAATTCTACAATGTCAGGAGTCATTAGGGAGCTTGAAAAGATCAGATGAATTTATGGATGAGGATGATAGGTGGAAAAAGGTAGGTATGTTTCATATAGAGACTGCCACCTGTAGTTCTGATGGCTTCTTGCAACTTCCTTTATTTTCTTTTGTTTCTTTTAATTCTTAAGTATAGCCATGTCTCATATACACATCTTTCCCACAGATTGGTCGTCCTCTTGAGCTGGACACTGACGGCATTTGGTGCATCCTTCCTGACTCCTTCCCAGAGAAGTACACCATCACCACAACCAATCCCAAGAAGGCCAAGGTTGTCATAGAGTATCCGGGCGCCATGCTCAACGTCATGGTCAAGGACCACTACACCAACCACCAGTACCACGACCTCGTGGATCCCGAGAATCTGGAGTATTCTGTGCGGTCAGAAAACTCCATCTTCTTTGAGGTTAGTGTGCTTGCCTCGTGAACTTTAGTGTACTTACCCCATGAACTTGAACAAACAGGTGTGTGATTTGATGTGAGAAAAGAAAAAATAGTGAAGAAGGATAATATTTTTTCAGTCATTCATCATGTAAGTTAACATTATTTTAAAAGATAATAAATGACAAAATTTTTTTCCTTATGCTTGAGGTACTGCCCACTGGACACCTTGCACACACACTTATGAGAGGTGGGGTTCTTGGCATGAAGATATTTCTCTACCATAATGAAAGTTCTTGCTGTTCTTCATGTAGATTGTTGACTCATGTGGATTGTTGCTTGTGGTAATGGAGTGCATGTTGTGGTGCAGGTTGACGGCCCCTACAAAGCCATGATACTCCCAGCATCCAAAGAGGAAGGGAAGAAGCTGAAGAAACGTTATGCTGTGTTTGAGTTTGACGGTTCACTGGCAGAACTGAAAGGTTTTGAGGTGAAGCGTCGAGGGGAGCTGCAGCTCATCAAGATCTTCCAGTCATCTGTGTTTAGTGCCTTTCTGCAAGGAGACACCTTGGAGTCTTGTTATGCCAGCGTAGCCACGGTGAGGAGCACACCAGCTGGATGTGTTTCAAGCACATCATCTTCAATGTCTTGCCACTCTTAGGAGAGCACCTCTGAGGACTTATGAGTGCACCTAAAGGACTAATGTAGCACCTTCCCTACTCCATTAAAAAGGATTTCCCTTTTCTTATATAAACTGAGACTTAAAGCTTGTATTTCCTTACATATTGAAATTATCCAGTTAACCTTCAGATGTATATTGATTTTAGTAGCTGATATTTTGAACATCTTTCTGAGGACCTTTTTGTATCTTACATGATTGACTATTGCCTTGGCAGGTTGCAGACTACTGGCTGGATGTCTTGTACAGCAAGGCTGCCAACATGCCAGACTCAGAGCTGTTTGAGCTGATTGCTGAGAACAGATCCATGAGCAAGAAACTTGAGGAATATGGTAACCAGAAATCCACTTCCATCTCCACCGCCAAGAGACTCGCTGAATTCCTTGGTGACCAGATGGTGAAGGACGCAGGGCTGAGCTGCCGCTACATCATATCCAAGAAGCCAGATGGAGCCCCAGTGACTGAGAGGTTGGTTTTCCTTGTGTCTACTTGCTATGAAGTCATTTGATGTATTTTCTCTAGATGTATGTTTCATGGATTTAACAATATGAGTAAGTAAAATTGTGTGGTTATTGACAGTGCAGAATGTTTAGTTGAAAGAATGTCTTAAGATAGGAGCATCAGAAAAAGGCTTATCAGAAATGGTGACCCAGAACAGGGATTAATCTGTGAAGAAGATTGATAGAGTAGGATTGGTGATAACTTGGAATAATGTGTAATTTGCCACTTTTACTCTTCGTCGATTTCATAGGCACAGTATATCCCCTCTCAGATAAATAAGTCACTGTTATATTCCCTTCCAGAGCCATTCCCCTTAACATCTTCCAGACGGAGCCGTCCGTGAAGCACCACTACCTGCGGCGCTGGCTCAAGGATCCCTCCCTCTGCAACTTTGACATCAGAAACATTTTGGATTGGAACTATTACATTGAGAGACTGTCAGGCACAATTATGAAGATTGTTACTATACCTGCTGCTCTCCAGGTAAGTTATGGTCTCCTCAGAAATATATTTATCATAAAGAAATATATATTGAACATACATTTATTTGGAGGAATGTTTTGAAGATATTTAATGTTCCACTGCTATGGCCTTCCTTTCTTAGCTTTACAAGCACTGTAAAAAATATCTCCATGGTTACAGAAAGAAAAAAGGGAGGAGAGGATTAATTTTGTCTTTTCTAGGCCAAAGAACTATTTAAGTGATTCCAGCACATAAGTAAGTGTTTAAAAAATCTTACATGGATAAAGGAAATTAGTTGTCCTGCAGTGAAAGGGTTAAGAATATGTAGAATAGTAAGATTCTTCTTTGGGTTTAATAGCTGGACTTTGAGTGTTGAGAAAATGAGGCAAGTTTAAGAATAAGTACAGGAGTGAGATAATTCCTTGGGTTTCTTAATTCAAATAGGGTGTTGAGAACCCAGTGCCTCGAGTGCCTCACCCCAAGTGGTTGCACAAGAGGATGATGGAGAGGAACGACACCTTAAAGCAGAAACGTATTACTGACATGTTCTCTGTTATTGCCAAGCCCACACCGAGGCCCCAGACAGTGGAGGAGGATGTGAGTATGGAAGCACGGCATGTCTTGTGAGAAAGTGAGGGAAAAGCACTGAGAGATGTATTTGTATGTAGTGAAGATGGATGGATATTGAAGTACAAATTGTATTATTATTAAAATTGTTTGCTGATTATTCACATTGACCACATTGGCTGTAAGAGCTTGATAAGTGTTGGCCACTGCTTTAAGAGTTGGTATGACACTTTTAAGACAGTGCATTTTTTTGGCCTTTACTCAAGAGCTTATGCTATGTGAATCAGTTATTTGAGATGGTCTTGAGATGGAGATACCTGAACAATGAAAAGCTGTATGAGAGATGTAGTATAAGAAGGAGCAAGGCAGCAGGCTAGAATATAGAGTAATTCTTGTGGAGTTAACATTCTGTTGTAAATTCATTCTAGTAATTCATATTGTGAATGCCTTTCCAGTCTGAGGATCTTTTTGCATCCCAAGAAACACCTGATATAGAAGATGTGTTGTCATCAAATTCTATAAACAAAAAGGCTTTGGGACCGGCTGTGACAAGCAAGCGCAAAAGACCAGCAGACTCACTTCAGGCAGACACAAGTCATCTGAACAGGAGTTGGAGGGATGCTTTGGGCAACCCACCCAAGATGGGAAGCTCTAAGGTAAGGTGTTTTTTTCTTTGTTAGTTTGCCTGAAGAGATAATTTCTACTAAAAATATCTTTGCTCATAAATTTCTTCCTTTTCAAAGCTAATATTTGCAAGCTCTCTCTCTCTCTCTCTCTCTCTCTCTCTCTCTCTCTCTCTCTCTCTCTCTCTCTCTCTCTCTCTCTCTCTCTCTCTCTCTCTCTCTCTCTCTCTCTCTCTCTCTCTCTCTCTCTCACTCTCTCTCTCTCTCTCTCTCTCTCTCTCTCTCTCTCTCTCTCTCTCTCTCTCTCTCTCTCTCTCTCTCTCTCTCTCTCTCTCTCTCTCTCTCTCTCTCTCTCTCTCTCTCTCTCTCTCTCCCTCTCTCTCTCTCTCTCTCTCTCTCTCTCTCTCTCTCTCTCTCTCTCTCTCTCTCTCTCTCTCTCTCTCCAATAATGCTAGTGCTTCCCTTTTTATTAGTGCTAACTCAGCTGCACAGGAGAATCTGAATGTATACACAATTGAGTGAAAGCTTTTATATTATGGTGAGTCATTCTCATTCCTTTCAGCTAGCCTGCAGGCAGCTAATATGTTATTTCTAATGCAGGAAGGGCTTCGGGCGTGGATTCAATTCCAAAAGAAAAAGTGGGAGTTTCAACAACAGCAGAGGAGCAGTCAGGCCAAGAGGACACGCAAAGACTGGATGACCTTTGGGGGTGGGGTGAGCAGGGGGGAGGCTGGCAGTGGCAGAGTGGTGAGGTCTGGGCCAGCCATGACATTAGGGGGCTTCCTGCGTCAGGCTCACCGCACACTGCTGGATGTTCCTTGGCAGATTATTCAGGTGGGTGCTGCAGCACTAGATGACCTGAGATTCAACCTGCACATGCAAGGTGGCATACCAATAAAAACTTTATAAAAATTAAGCTGCTGCTTGTAGATTATACTACACTGGTGAGCTGAGAGCTTTAGGGTACATATTGTTTAGCACTATTTACATTATAGAAAATTGGCCTCTTGTTTCAGCTTGCAGAGACAAACACTCCAGGACAGTTCAAGCTGTGGGCTTTGGTGGGTAGTGACCTTCATCTCATCAAGCTCATCATTCCTAGAGTGTTCTACATCAACCTGCGATCACCCAAGGAGGAATCCGAGAATGACAGTGGAACCTGGAGGAAGGTGAACAAGACGTTGCCTCGCTGCTACCCGGTGCACCACCTCTATGAGTACAGCCTGCCAGAAGAGGTGTTCAGGAAGCACAGCAGCGGCCTGGTGGCTGATCTCTCCTCCCCAGACGTGGAGGGGATTTACGAAACTCAGGTGTGTCATGTGCAGGTGTCAGGATCCTCTTGTTATATAATTGAAAGTCTTGCACATGACTCTTTCCATAGCTTTTGTGCCATACTTGCCTAATAAAGGTTCTTTGTGTCCTCCACAGGTGCCCTTGGAGTTCAGGGCCATGGTCCAGCTTGGGTGTGTGTGTGTGGTGGACAGATCCCTTACTCAGGGAGAAACGGATACATTTGAATTAAATCAATTGAAATTCAAAACAGTGGCTCAATACCAGTATTTAGAGGAAGGCAGCATGCGTCATATCTATTTCTACCACCACTCCAGCGGGAACAAAGCTATGTTTGGCATTTTCTTCAACCACAGCAAAAAAGGCGAGCATCTTTGTGCTTGACACAGTCCGTACCAATCAGATGCCAAACATGGCAAACTTATACAATACTGAAAGAAATACAAGGATAGCTAGTGGGATTGAAGACTCAAATCTTCCAGAAGCCAACTTTGAATTTGATGTCAAGTTTGAAACAGAAGCTAGAAAAATACACCGTCAAATTCAACGTGTTTTGCAAAGTTACAGAGATGAGAAAAAAGGGCCCACTCTGGTGGCAGTCCAGTCTCCAATGAGGCTCACAAGCTTGACATCTCAGATGCCTGATCTAGGAGAGTTTCCTCAGGTACCAATTCACATAACAGACCCTGAGACAATGTACAACGTCCTGGACTGGCAGCACAAAGGGGCACGTGCAATGGTGCGTCACTTCCTAGGAGTGAAGCAGCTGCTTTCAACTTCCATGGAGCAGAGTCGCTACTTCCACATTCCTGTTGGCAACCTTCCCCGTGACACTACAGCTTTTGGGGCAGATCTCTTCTATGCCAGGCACCTGCAGAAGCACAACACAGTCCTTTGGGCCTCACCAGGACCCAGGCCAGACCTTGGAGGTCATGAACATGATGACAACAGGGCAGTGTTAGAGCCTGATGGAATATCAGTCACTTCCCAAATCAACCACTCTAGCTGTTACTCCACAGTGTGTGTCGAGCTGGATGTTGATGCTCTGGCAGTCACTACCATACTCCAGGTGAGCTACTGCTTTCTTGAGCCTCCTGTCTCCCTTTCAAACAATCAAGTACTCCTGCCTTAGAGTAATTTTTGCCATTCTCTCTCACTTTTTCTATGTATGTTACCAGGAATAGGTATCAGACTAGGTAGGCACTGAATTTTATATAGAAAATGTTAATGACTTTATGTGGTCAAACAGATGGAATAATGTCATGATACTTTGCTTTTCTTTGACTCTGCAGGCAAACAATATTAATGAAATGGAGGGAACTAGCAGCAGTGTGGCCTTTGATGCGGCTCCTCAGGCGTCACTGCAGGACATGATGAGTGGGCCAGACTCCTCTGCCACAGTTTATGATGAGACGTCTCGCAGCGCCTCGGCTTTTAAAGTTCTCCGTCAGATGGTTGCCGCTTGGCTGCGTGATGTCTCAGTGTACAAGAATGTGTTTGCAGATTATCAGATTATACACTTTTACCGCTGGCTGCATGATCCAAACTCCCTCCTGTATGACCCGGCCCTGCATCGCATGCTGCGCAACCTGATGCGGAAGCTCTTCCTTCACCTCATTGCTGAGTTCAAGAGACTTGGAGCAGTCATAGTACATGCCAACTTCAACAAAATTATACTCTGCACCAGAAAAAAGAGATTAGAAGATGCCATATCCTATGTTCAGTATGTTGTGAACAGCATCCGTGGCAAGGAGCTCTTCCACTCCATCGATCTATCCTTTAACCAGTGTTGGGAATACCTCATGTGGTTAGATCCATCCAATCATGGTGGTATTAAAGGAAGGCTTCCCAAGGAAATTCAGGACAGTGAGGAGAGTCAAGAGGAAATAAGAAATTCAAATAGTGGAGTTGTTGAGAGTGAAGAACAAAGTAATACTACTATTGATGAGGAAGGACCTCTAATTGAAATGGCCTGGAACCTTGCTGAGTTCTTGCCCAAGTGGTGTGACTGCCAGTCCAGCTTTAACAATGTCATAGCATCATACATCTGCACCATCTATGAGAAGTTGCAGGAAGAGGCAAATTGCCACACTCCCGGCTATACTCCAATGAAGAGAAAACCCTCAAGTCAAGCTTCTCAGCAGCCACCCCCTGCAGACTCCAACAAGACTTGTGCAGAGTTTGCTCGAGAACTGGTAGCTGGTCAGCTGGCACAAAAGCTGTACTTCCTGACTCAGCGCATTCATAAGAAGGGGGCTGCCAGTAAGGAGGTGGAGGACGCTGAAAACAGCATGCTGTTGACTGCCTCATTCCACCACTTCCCAGCGCTTGAGTTTGTGAAAAGTGTAACAAAAGTACTGTCTCTTGACAGTACTGTGACACAAGAGGTAAGTTTTTTTCTGTTTTAAGACTGAGAGAGGTTCAGAATGTGAAAATAAAATACATGTTCTAGAAGTTCTCCATTTTATTAATATTGAATGTATTTTCCAGGTGTGCAAACTCCGAAGAGATCTTCTTAAACTACTGAACATTGGAGAGTTTTCACTCGAGGCTGAATGGAAAGACCCTTGTGTGTCATACATCCTTCCAGAGGTTATCTGCCACTCCTGCAACCACTGCCGCAACATTGACCTTTGTAAAGATGTGTATCAAACTACTGAAAGTGGAATGTGAGTATCCTGTTTGGTAACAAACACCTCCCTAAGTGTTGATTGCACCTTTGCACAGCAGTCTTTTTCAACATTATTTGATTTTAACATTAAGACAGCTGCCTGAACATGAAATTTACTATAATTTAAAATTTGTCAACCTAGAATTATCAGTGAGACAGCTTCTTGTTGGAAAAGTGGGATACACAACAATAGATCTCTGTGGGTGGGATTACAGTTATGACTGCACAAGGCTTAGCACAGGATTGTAGTGACCAGGTATTGCACGGGAATGAGTGTAATTAATAAATGAACTACATCATCCTCAGGCGTGTGTGGCTTTGTCCGGTGTGTGACACCAGGTACTCCACGGGAGACATCGAGCAGCAGCTGATTGACTTGATTCAGAACAATTCCATGGCTCTTGTTCTTCAGGATCTGCAGTGTGAAAACTGTCTGGAGGTAACAAACCACTAGGGTCTTGTGTTGGAGGATGGGGGAGAGGTGTCAAAGAAAAATTGAGAGATTGAGGCTAAAAGTAATGAAGTGAATGAGGAGGGAGGGAGGAATCTCTCTCATACAGACCCACAATATGTCACAGCCCCCCCTCCTCTCTCTCTCTCTCTCTCTCTCTCTCTCTCTCTCTCTCTCTCTCTCTCTCTCTCTCTCTCTCTCTCTCTCTCTCTCTCTCTCTCTCTCTCTCTCTCTCTCTCTCTCTCCACCCCACCTCATCCCACAGACCCACAGTATGTCCCCCGACAGTATGTTTATGAACCACAGTCACTCACCACAGCCTTGCATATTCTCTCTCTCTCTCTCTCTCTCTCTCTCTCTCTCTCTCTCTCTCTCTCTCTCTCTCTCTCTCTCTCTCTCTCTCTCTCTCTCTCTCTCTCTCTCTCACACACACACACACACACACACACACACACACACACACACACACACACACACACACACACACACACACACACAGTATCTCTCATTCTAAGCACTGCTGGAGGTGTTCTCACCCAGTGTTCCTCCTGCAGGTGAAGCAGCCCAACATGACGGTTCACTGCAGCTGTGGTGGACACTTCAAGACTCTGGAGAACCACAAGGAGTTTGAAAATAAGTTGCAAGTGTTCAATAAAATCTCTATGCTTTTCAACATGCCTCTCCTTGAAGAAAATATAAAATGGATTTCTGAAAATAATCACTGGCTGGTTTTGTGATTTGTTGGCCATCTGTGGCTTGAAAGTATTTCATATAACTGCATTTAGTTACAATAAACAAACAGTTGTACATATATATTTCTTTATATAACATTGGCAATATAATTGTACATAACGAATTGTTGTCTGAATTTTTTTTTTTTTTATTGAAAATTGTCTTGAAGTATTTTTAGATATTCAAGCCCCAGATGCAATTTTGAAGACATCCAAATTCTTAATGCCTATAGACAAGGAGTTTGTATTTATTGTGTCAATAAATTAATTTTATATAATCTGTGTTTAGTATCCTGCATGTCACTAACCTGAAAAGTACCTAACTTACCTTTAAGTGTGAAAGACGAAATGGAGTTTGGTTTTAAGAGTTGAATAGGGAAGTCTATAATGGCGTGGGTTTGGTTTTAAGAGGCGAGCACAGGGAAACCAATAGCTGTGGAGTATTGTTTCCCTCAGCAACACTTGAACCTGTGGGAAATATAAATGTTTTAAGGTTCCAGTTACACAACTATCACCCAAATATATGATGGATGACAGGATGAAGTCCAGTGTGGTCACACTGGCAACTCTACAGCACGAATGACTCTATGCCGAGCAGTGTGCTGGTTTGAGTGGTGGTGACTACAATGAATGTCTTCTCTAATGAGGTTTGTCATATCTTCCATAAAATTTTCACAGATAACAACAACAACAACAACAACAATAATAATAATAATAATAATAATAATAATAAAATAATAATAATAATAATAATAATAATAATAATAACAATAATATAATAATTAATAATAATAATAATAATTATTATTATTATTATTATTATTATTATTATTATTATTATCATTATCATTATAATCATAATAATGATTGCAGTGGTAGTAGTAGTAGTAGTAAAAATAATAATAATAATAATAATAATAATAATAATAATAATAATAATAATAATAATAATAATAATAATAATAATAATTATAATAATAATAATAATATTATTATTATTATTATTATTATTATCATTATTACTGTTATTGTTATTTTATTCTAATAAATAAAATACATAAATAAATATTAGTCTGAAGTAGAATTACCCTTAACTTATTACATAAGATGTAGTAAGTAGTAGGTAGTAAGTAGTAGTAGTTCTTCCTTCGACAACGGAAGCTTGGTTGGACACACTCACAGCAAGCTCTCAGCAGCAGCAGCAACAGAAGTCCATAAGAGAGGGTGTTCTCCAACCTTGGCGGCTGGGGTCCACTGAAGCAATTAAGTCGAGCTTTGGCGGTGGACGAGACGGCTAATCACTAGTTGAGGTGTTCGAAACACTGTGGCGTTTCCTGTCATCTTTTGTTTTTCTTTCTTGTTCTGAATCTGAACCTTGACTTAATTTTATGCCAGTCACCTGTAAAGACGTATTAGCACCATTACTTTCTATCCTACATGTTAACAATCTTGCATGAACAGCCCGTGTGTGCAAAGTACCCACTAATCTTGAGGTCACAAACAGCTCATTATAATGCAAACTATCGATCATTGGGAGGAGTCGTAACCATTCCACGCCTTCATTCAGGACTCGGTAACTCCCGCTTCATTATTCCTGAAGTATGTGCAAGACGCGGATGAATAACTTGCAAAGGTGAGCAGGAGCAGTGCGTGGCGAGACGACTGAGTGGTGAGACAACAGCAGATGACGACTCGCCTCTGACGTCACCGATGTACGAGTGAACCACTGCCCGCCGCCTCATCCTTGCTCCCACCCACCACCCTCTGCTCCCTTGAGGCCTTCTTGTGTGTGTGTGTGTGTGTGTGTGTGTTGGTCTTACTAAAAGAATCGTTATAACTTAATCTTAACTCCCTTAACTTTACCTACTTCATTTTGCGAAACTTAAACTTTACTGACCACCACCCCGATACAGTCAGGTAATACGTCGCTCTCTCTCTCTCTCTCTCTCTCTCTCTCTCTCTCTCTCTCTAAATTTTTCCAGGACATCAAGGGACAACGTTCACAGCGCCATACCCTTACACACGGAACAATGAATAATGCGGAGTTTGGTGAGGGGCAACAAGACTACTTTACTGGGAGCAGCGGGGAGGCTGCGACACACTGCGGCTGATTGGGGGACGGCAAGGTGGAGCATCACTACCTCCCTTGCTTGATTCTTCCTTTTTCTCACCCCTCAATTGAGTGGCCCAAGTAAGAAAGGGAGTATCTTAACTTGTAAAACCTTCCTTAACATATTTTTGTAAAGTGTCCCTCTTCGGTAAGGTGCTTCTTGCCCCTAAAAGTACAATAGTATTACAGTCCAATGTTCTCTTCAACAAGGACATGGCGAGGTGGTGGTGGTGGACTTGGGCGGTGGAGGTTACCCTGCTGGCTGGAGGACTGTCCGTCAGGCCTCCTCTGGGCGACGGCTGCTGCCTCCCAGGTGGGCCTAAGTTAGGCATATATATTTTACACTTCTTTAGTTTTTATATTGAGGTGCAACATAATCTCAAAATAATTTGTTAACCTGAAATTCGGTCATTACGTACTACGTGCTCCGATTAACTCATGAGCAGAATGCCCAATAAAATACATACATCAGGTGCACACGCCGCGCACCGCGGCAGCAGTGACTCAGTGTGCAGGCGTTATGTGTAAAGGCTTCACCTGGCCACGTGACCTGAACTGCACCCCCACCACGATCGGCAAAGCCCCAGCGACCCTCCTCTCAAGCTGTCAGAAGCAGCGCTAACCCGCTGCGACTGAAGGGAAAATAAACATATTCCTCCCACTCGCTCGTCCTTTTTCGACGTGAGCTGCACCGATACCTTCCGGCTCGACGAGTTCTTGTTTAAAATAACACTTTCTCCTCAGCACAGGTTCGGGGACTAACTGCAAGTCTTTCCAGGAAGTGACTCCCTGGCACAGACGTGGCTGCCATCAACTTCTCGCATGGGAAAACATGAGGCTGTTCCTCTCCAGTTGGCAGACACTGAAAGGTGACGACTGAATCACACTTTGGCTTTGCAGCTTATAAAGTACGCCCATTACCTGTTATATAATTGTACAAAATTTGCACGCATTGCACGAGACGGTCATATACGAGCAGAATGCCCAATAAAATACATACATCAGGTATGACTTACATAAAATACACAGTTGTTATGATGATGCAGGGGATGGAGTGGACAAGGACGGGAATATTGCAGAGGAACGAGAACGATAAGAGATCCGACTGTGAAGAGATCGAGCGTAAGAAAGAAGAAGGGCAATTAGGGACGAGTGGCCGGTGGTACAGACAAGATATAAGGATTACGCTAAAGTTTTTAGGCCTAACAAGGCTCAGACTGAAACACTGTTGATGCGCTGCAGGCTGGCGGACGGGGCGGTGCTGCGAGTGGCCGCCGAGGAGTGGGTGCCGCATATCGCAGTCGTGGACCTCGGGGGCGGCAATTTCACTATTCGAGGACCCATGGCCAATCTGCTCCACGCCCTTGCCCAAGCACTTAACTTCAGGTGAGTGCCTCGTGTCTAGTGAGTTGTGGTCCCTTGTGGTGGTGATAATGACTCTTAGGCCCACACACTCAAACACTGCTGCACCTTATTTGCAATACTTTAAAAAGATTTTAATTGAAGTCACACGAGTTTTTAAAGATGTTTTTACGGTTCTAGTGACATATTAGCAAAATTTCTGCAATGTTAACAGGAGAAACAGTCTTGAAAATCCGGCTGATCATATGTTTTTTTTTTTCTTTTTTAATAGTCGTAGTGAGAGCTCAAAGGGTTTAATACAAGCTTTCTTATTGTCTTCAAACTACGTGGTATGAATTCGCTTTACGCACTTTTTTTTTTCTTCTAACTGCCTTTACACGTTGTTTGATCTCAGTTTATGTTACGCGTGAAATATGATACGGAATTCCTATAAACTTACGAATAAAATTATAACAAAGATTAATGGTACAATATGACGTGAATTGGATGACGAAGACACGGCAAATTTACCTTAATCTTTATATACACAGCCAACTTTTCCCGTAATTGCTACACACGATTCCTTCTCCCTCCACTGCCTTAGCTATACGCTGGTGAGGCCGCCTGACGGAGCCTGGGGCATCCCAACCAATGACGGGGACTGGAATGGCATGATCGGGATGGTCAAGAGAAACGTGAGTCAAGTACATCTTACTTAACCCTTTCATTGATTAACAAAATTTTCCCTCAAATTAATACCTATAATTTATGAGACACTACTTTTATAGGATGCTCTCGTAAATATTTTTTTGCATAAAAAGACAAAATTAAACTTCTCTTTTCTCCATTTTCTGTCATGTGTCTCGACCCATGCAAATAATTTCTACAGTGCTGGGAAGGTTAACGAAGGGAGGCTGTAGCAGTAAAAGGGTTACTTTCCACACCTGTATCATTCTCCTTTTCGTTCTTTCCTTAGTTTCCATCCACATTTAACAAATGTGATTCCTACAGAATACCAAGGTTTATTTCAAGGTTTATCTGATCTATTCTACCCTAAAACTGAACCATCGGGAGGTTGAAAGGGTTAAATATTTTCCACATCTACATCATTCTCCTCTGAGTTCTTTCCTTATTTTCATCAGCATAAAACAAAATTCCATTCTTTTATGTAAGAGTGATACTGACCAAGAGCAACAAAATGAGCGAAAAAAAGGCCCAAGAGAGGAGGATAAGTGTCTTGAAACCTCACTCATGAAAGAGTTCAAGTCATAGGAATTAGAAAATACAGAAGCAGGTAGGGACTTCGAGACAGAATACCAAGGTTTATCATCATGTATGATAGTGCCATTGAGGGTCAAGCCACGTGGGTTCACCTGATCCTGGATGGCACGGGTGTGTGACGAGGGGATCAAGCATCTCTGAGCCTCGGTGGCACACGCTGTCTCCGTAATTAAAGCATATTTCTGAAGTCTGGAGGAGTAGGTGCCAATCACCCTTGAACACGCTAGAATGGTTTAGGCTAAGTTAGGTTCGGTTTAGGATGGATTTGGTACTAAATTCCTTTAAGTGAGAATCACAATGAGAGTATTTTCGAGAATATCTTGTGGATAGTTTCGGAGCTACAGCCGGCCGTCATCACAGGTGAGCCCACATACTTGCATAGACATACGAAAAATGCGAGTCGCAATGGCCCGCGGGGATGGTGCGTGGGCGGAAGTGGAGGGTCATGTTTCTTCCTCGACAGAGAGAGAGAGGGGGAGGAGCACTGACCCTTCCACGGAGAGAGAGGGAGCCCAGGGCACCACATACATCGCCCGCAACACATATTTTCGCAACACGAAGCACAAAACATTATAGGAATACAATGCAATTCACAGAGATACTGTAATGGTCTTCACACCACAATTCCTCTTGTGTTTTGAAGTAACAGTGGCGGTGCTTGGCTGCTTTCAGATTCACTGCTGTGGGATCTGAAAAAAAAAAAAAAATATATATATATATATATATATATATATATATATATATATATATATATATATATATATATATATATATATATATATATATATATATATATATATATATATATATATATATATATATATATATATATATATATGAGAGAAAGAGAGAGAAAAAGACTTTCTTATTCGCTATCAATACAACGAGCTTCCTTCCCGCTCAGTGGTTGGCCTGTGTGTGTGTGTGTGTGTGTGTGTGTGTGTGTGTGTGTGTGTGTGTGACTGTTTGGAATCATTATACTCACTCATGGTAAATTTCTGCACAAGTGAAAAAAATTGCAGTGCTTATACCTGTTCCGACAAAATGTTTCTCGGCAGTTAAAATTCAACCAAGGATATTTCTTGTAGACGGAGCGGAATATAAATCGATCGTCTTGCAATCCTGATGAATCTTGACATTGTTTCCTTAAAATGCTACTTAATACTTGCAAACCATTATTATAAATCATACGCATAAAATATAACACATAAGCCCCACAAGTATGAGAGGCTGCTACATTACACTGCCCTCCAGAGTTTCGCGCTATCCGAATTTCGCGATCCTCAAGTTTCGCGTTTAGTCCTAAATTCTTAGCATGTCGAGTCTCGTGCATTATCACCCGAGTTTCGCGCTGCTTTGGCAAGTATCGCTCACATTTACCCACCGTTACCGTCACGCGTATACACGTAAACTCCGCTTAATTCAGAGCCGTATATTCGTATATCCCTCCTCTGTGTGTGTGTGTGTGTGTGTGTGTGTGTGTGTGTGTGTGTGTGTGTGTGTGTGTGTGAAAGAGAGAGAGAGAGAGAGAGAGAGAGAGAGAGAGAGAGAGAGAGAGAGAGAGAGAGAGAGAGAGAGAGAGAGAGGTACTGTATTTTGAGATAAAGGAGTAAGATAGAGGAAAAATCAGGTTCTTCACGGGCCGGAATGAATAGGCGCTTTTTCAATGTTTTGAGTACCTCGAGCTTCGCGATCCTCGAGTTCGGCGCCATACCTTGGGAAGAAAGCAAGCGTCAAACTCGGGAAGGGAGTGCATATTAAAAATCCCAAAAGCTACGTGGCAACTCTTAAAGGGAGGTAAGCTTTCCTTCAAAGGTTGATCATAAAATTAGATGGCATCCTTATTAAAGCTGAATATCATTTAGCAATTACTCGGAATCAGGGATACAGCGTGTGCCACCCAGGTTTACGGGAGGCACTTAATTCTGGACGGCACTACTATACCTTCTTTTATCTGATCTAATCTACCCCTAAACTGTATTATTGTATCAGTAGTAGTTATTGTTGTATCAGAAGTAGATGTATCAGCAGTTCAAGTCACAGGAATAGGAAATACAGAAGCAGGGAGTTCCAGACAGAATACCAAAGTTTACCTGATATATTCCACCACCACCAGGAGGCTGACATCGCCCTGGGTCCCTTCGGCCTCACCTACTCCAGGTCACGCGTAGTGGACTTCACCTCGCCCATCCTCATCGACTACTACCGCATCCTGGTCCGCCGCCCCCGCTCAGAGCCCGATCCCCTAGGCTTCCTCCGGCCCTTCAGGTGGTGGTCAAGTGGTGCTGGTGGTAGTAGTAGTAGTAGTAGTAGTAGTAGTAGTAGTAAGGAGAACAAAAAGAAGAAAAGAAAAAGAAGAAGAATAGGAAGAGGAGGAGGAGGAAGAAGAGGAGGAGGAGGAGGAGGAGGAGGAGGAGGAGGAGGCAGAGTAAACAGTAAACAAATATAACAAACTGCACATTGCACTATTTCTGTCATAGCACTCATAATTCCCTCCCTCATCAAGCAACACTTCCTGCACACATATCACATTCCTCTCACTACCTGTTGAGTATTACCTTCCAGCGACTTCACTCGTTTACTTTAGCAACAAGCATCAACTCTCACCACTTCTTGTATGGCGGGCGTGCAGGTGGCCAGTGTGGGTGGGGCTGGTGGTGAGTCTGGGTGTGGCCGGTACGGTGATGTTCTTCTCTCGTTGGTTCGTGAGACACCACTACATCAGCGCCGGCAGCGGGAAGGGGGCGCTGACGGAGCTCATGTCGCAGTGGTGGGCAGCGTACGGCGCCCTCCTTTCGCAACGTGAGAGAGAGAGAGAGAGAGAGAGAGAGAGAGAGAGAGAGAGAGAGAGAGAGAGAGAGAGAGAGTCATGTTATCATTACATATAAAGCTTGGTATAAGAGGTGTTCACTACAAAAAGTGCAAAAAGGTACAATCTTCCCCTAACCTTCGGTCCTCACCCATGCAGCCGTGGGTGGGTGGACTGGCTCGTGGGCGGGGTGGCGGGTGGCGGCGGGGGCGTGGTGGGTGACGGCGCTGGTGGTGGCGAGGTCCTACAGCTCTGGCCTCACTTCCCTCCTTGCCGTGAGAACCGTCCCCGTCAGGTGCGGCATGACGGAGAAAGAAAGCATGAAATTCTACATAGTTTCATCTTGATGTAACAATGGAAGCTAAGAGACGTTTCCAGTTGTTCCAATGGATTTATGAACGGTTTTAGTTTCACAACTCATATATACGAAGGGAAAACAATAATTAAACACGAGTAGGTATACTGCCATCCAGGCTCAAGCCACGTGGGCCCACCTGACCCTGCATGGTAGTAATGTGTATCGAGGGGATTAAGCGTCCTCCTTGAGTCTGTGTGTCACATGACACCTCCCCCCACAACCCCCACCCCCGATTTGATTAACGCCTCCATCTGATCACCACTTCCCTTGCTCACCTGAGCCTGGATGGCAGCCGTAAGCCGGAGTGGCACAGGTGTGTAGCGCGGGGATTATGCGTTCCACACCCCTGAGCGCACGGGATGTTGAGCGTAGGCCTGAAGAGGTGGTGGTGGTGTCTCCCTACAATAGAGAGAGGGTAAGAGTGTTAATCCTTCCTCAAGGAGAGGGAAGAGACTGGCAGCGCTTTTGTGGAGACACATAACCCTCCCCGAGGGCCTTGGGCCTACACGCGCCATCCTGGCTCACGGCTGCCACCCATGTCCAGGTGAGCAAGGGTGGTGGCTAAGATGGGGGTGGGAGGGATAATTTAATCAGAGTCAGATGGAGGCGTTAATTAAATCGGGGGTGGGGGTGGGGATGGGGATGGGGATTGTCATGTGACACCCAGACTGAAGGGGAACGCTTAATCCTCCTGAAACACACTACTGCCATGCAAGCTCAGGTGAGCCCACGTGGCTTGAGCCTGGATGGCAGTATACTTACTAGCACGCACTCAGGGAAGGGTAACTGGTGACAGACGAAAATAGCGTATTAATGATGTACCACAGATTGCTTCCAGCTGCAGTAGTCAATAATCAATACAATAAGATACTCAGTTGCTTAAAGATAACATTATGAACTGTAAAGGGAGGAAGATTTAAAACGCAGTGTAATCACCCTCAGGTACGACTATTTGACGCAGGTAATCGCCGACAAGCAGCTTCACCTGGTGTTCGAGAAAGCTACAGCCCTCGTGGAGCACATGTCGGTGAGTGGTGCACGTGGCGCGGTGACTGGCGTGGCAGCAAGGCCCGTGTACAGAAACGCTTTGCTCGCTCACCACGACTATTTTCAAAGGTAGCAGAGATGATAAGCCGCGTTCTCTAGACTATTTTTCCTTTTTAATAAAGTAGAAATCTTGTTAATATGCCACTAGAACCGCAAAAACACTATTGAAAAACCGTGTAATTTTAACTAAAGGTTTTTGAACGTAGTAGTGGAGCGCAGAAGTGTTTCAGAATATCCTAAAAGGGTTAAGACATTTTCGTTCATTTGGAATGAGGCATCAAATTCATGTTTGATGTGAAGGATCTTTTGACATTTTCGTTCACTAGGCGTGAGATGTCAAGGCTCATGTTCGGGGCCACATTCTAAAACACTTCTGCTGCTTCGTACTTCCACTACTTTCATGAGGATCTACTTCAGGGATTCTCACTCCTTCATCATTAACCCGCTCGGCTTGATGCGTTTCTGCATATACCCCATCATTAAAAAAAAAATAAATAAATAAATAAATAAAATAATAATAAATAAACAAATAAATAAATAAATAAATAAATAAATAAATTATACCCATCAGTGACAGAAAAATAATACCAGAAACACACACACACACACATATATTCATAGCGTTCTCTTATTTTACTAAAAATTTAATTGAATTATTACACACACACACACACACACACACACACACACACACACACACATTTATAGCGTTCTCCTCTTATTTTACTAAAAATTTAATTGAATTATTATTATATTATCAAGTACATGAATTATTTGTCCCCTGCCATCTATTTTTTTTATTCCCAAGTGATAAATTTACCCCTGGTTGAGGATGTTTTTATATTTCTAGTGACAGATTAAAAGGTTTCTCCAGTATTAAAAGGAAAAACAATCTCGCGAACCCCGCTAATCACATGTCTTTTGAAAAACAGTCGTGGTGAGAGAACAAAGTGTTTCTGAATTGGGAACTAGAAGTGAAGGGTCTCCTCTAACACCTACAAGTCCCACTGGCCACCGCTCCCACACAGACGGTGCAGCGCGGGATCTACAAGGAGCTGGCGGATACGAGGCAGCAGGACCGGGCACACTTCCTCGCCTCCTCTGATCTGTACAAGGCGGCTTACCAGGAGGTGCGCAAGGGTAGCCACGCTCTGCTGGTAGAGGACACCACATGTAGGAAGGTTTACTCCGATGATTTCACGAAGTATGGTGAGCATCCCGCGCCCTCCCACGTGCAGTACATATGGTCATACCGCGATTCACTGCTCATGTTGGCATTGTAAGCTTCAAGTTCTTTAAGATGCCGGCCGGTTTACTTGTTTATTGGTGATTATGTTATGGAGTGCTCAGTTTGGGTGTCCTTGTGTCGTGAAGGTCAGTGTGACTTCTACATCGGCAAGGAGCAGTACTGGCCGCTCATTTTCAGCCTCATCGGGCGCAAAGGGTCGCCGCTCATCCCAGTCATCAGCAATATGTAAGTCATCAAAGTACGCAGACCCAGATACTTCCCAATATGCTCAGGAATAAATTAAGAAATGAATGGACAGATTTAAGAATTATCTCTTAAAATTCTTGCAATACCACGTTACCTTACCACTGTGCTATATCCTCCAGGACGTCGGCAACCGTCCTATAAGAAAATATTGATCCAAGAAATTAATTCAAATCAATAAAGTGTGATTTTCGACTGTTGATTCTGCTGAAAGTGAATTATAATCTTCGCACTGTTCCTGTCATGACAAAAGGATCTTTGACATCTGTATAATCTCTCCTTTAAGCAAGAAATATTGTTGTATTATTGGATAAACTCTGTGATAAATTATTCATCCCCCTCCCCCTCTTTTTCAATCTCTCCGTGGACAGGCTAGAGCAGATGGTTGCCCACGACCTGTACTTCAAGTGGCTGGGGGACGAGCTGCCCAACGCCACAGCCTGCCTCAGGGCCAGCACGCGCGTAACCGTCAATGAGCCATACTCCCTCAAGGGCCTCTGGGTGCGTCTTCCATAACTGTACCTTTTTTTATATATTGTATTTACTTATTTTTCTATTTTTATTCTATTTCAATCATCCTCAATTCGATAACGTACAATACAAATGTTTTAAGTGAACAGGATAGCTAAGATACACCTATAGCGTTCTCAGGTATCTGATGTCATTTTCTTTTACTGTCATTTATTTTGAAATTTCGTTGTAATCAATATTGTTCTTTATCATATATCTTCCTTTTGCACTTTTACATAATTGTGTAAGATTTTTAACTAATATTGTCTTTAATCATACATTTTCCTTTTGTTTTTACTTTTTTTTTTTTTTTTTTTTTTTAAAGAACTATTTAGTCATATTTTTCTTTACTATTTCTGGAGAACTGATCATGCCCCTCCGCCCCCTTTACTCGCCTCCTGCTGCTCAGGGTGTGTTCGTGCTCTTCGCCGGGGGACTGTTGGGGGCCGTCACCGTGCTGCTGTGCGAGGGACTGGCGCTGTCCCTCAACACTGCCACCAGCTAACTACTATTGTTACTACTACTAAGATTCTTCGCTGCTGCTTCTAGGATTTTATTATGAAAGGGTAAGAAAATGATGCTTACCAAACGTGCTTGCTAAACGATCCATTCTAAAACGTAGATGTAATATGAAGAGTAGATTATTTATTTATTATTATTATTATTATTATTATTATTATTATTATTATTATTATTATTATCATTATTGTTATCATTAGTAGTAGTAGTAGTAGTAGTAATTATCATTATTTTTACGTAAGTTACCGGAAAAAAAAAATGCTACAATTCCGTTAACATTTACTGTATTATGAATAAACAAGTCAAATATCCCTGCAGTGAGGTATTTATTTCAACCTAACACAAGCAACCCTTGTACACACACCACGCTAAGTTGCAGACGTATTACCTCGCAGAACACTTTCCATCGACACCAGCCGCGTCAGTCACAGGTCTGCATTCTTAAATCATTCTAGCCCCTCAGAATGACCATTTTCGAAGGCCACAGAGATTACTCCTCGGGTTCTCATGTAATTTTCTCTCAGTGGTGATGCAGAATGTTTGTTAAATCATCACCAGCATAATGAACTCTTGAAAACACCGGTAACTTGTACTGTACCCTATAAACCACTAGCAAAATGAAAACTTACTTGAAAACATCGAAAACGTGCACTACAGCCTCTAATTCTCACTAGCATAATGAAAACACAATTGAAAACACCGGTAACTTGCACTACAGCTTATAATAATCACCAACACAATGACAACTCACTTTAAAACACGAATAACTTGCACCACAACTTTAAAAAATACAGAAGATCCACCTGGAATGTTTCGGAACACGGACAACAATATTGCGTGACGTCCCTGAACCTGCGGAGCAACAGAGATCCCCTGCACGTGCCTCTCGCTTCTCCTGGAGGCTCCTGGGGTGCATGTTACACTACGGGGCACCTGTCGCTCCCAGCCACGTCAAGACGGACATATTTCATCACGCTCGGCTGATGCTGCATGTCCTGGGAAATTATCTAATATACTGGAGAACGTGGAGGATCCGTTCTTTTTATTATACCATTTCTCTTTATCTGTTTTCTAAGTGTCTCGTTTCGTTCTCCCTCTAGTTACTCCTGTATTTTTTCTTTCATCCTTTGCTAGTTTCAGTCTCTATTTTCGTCCCGTGTTCCCTACCATCTCGATCTCTTGTTTGTTACTCAGGGCACAGCTGAGGAAACTGAATGATTGTAGTGACGCAAGCCTGTTTCTTTCAAGTTTATGGTGCGGTGTGGCTCAGTGACTCTCCTCTTCCATTTTTTGAAGAGAGAAGAATGTGGTAACCCCGCAATGTTTCTGACAAGCGAGGGTATATAAGGACAAAGGCGGCATGCAGGAGAGCCAGTGTTTGTGAGAGATTGAGAGGTGCAGGGCGAGGAGTGTCATACCAGAGGAGAGATGTTGGATCACTCGTAAGACATCAGTACGTACTTTGTGTCTTTGTGTGCAATTCTTAGGTATTTGCACATCATACTTTACTTGTTCCAGTAGTATACTTTCATTCTCTTTATATATAGTCATTAAACAGTTCTTTTCTTCTGTGACATGACTGAGACGAGACACGCTAAGAGACATGAAGTATGTGAAGTTTCCTTCATCACCGGTCTGAAAAAAAAAAAAAAAAAGTATATTGCTCGCATTTAGCACCGTCTCCTCTTGCGTGTTTCTCTCCGTGGCAGCGAGGGGAAACACTGCCTTCATTTACCACTATCTCTCCTTACGTCTGTCTTCCCTACTTCTTACCACAAACCCCTCTTACATGTTTTCCTCCCATTTCCTGGCATCGAAGAGAAACAAACTAAAAAGATATATACACGTTCTTAACAATTGTCATATTTCTTTCCCATGGTGGTCAGTGTTGGTCTTTCCGACTTCTTACCCCACCCCTCTCTGAAATGTTTCTTTCCTATTTCCTGGTAGCGAGGGGAAACAAACTAAAAAATACATGTGCTTAACAATTATCAGTCATCTTTGCTGCTGCCTTTCCCTTGATGGCCAGCACCTCAACCACAGCCTCAGTGCATATGGAGTGAGATGATGCCAGATTGCTTATCTGTCAGCCTCTCACACTCACAAGAAAACGAGTGAAGCTACTGATTCTTGTACGAGTAAGAAATTCAGGGTTTCAGGATGAGGGGAGGTGTGTATCTCATATTTATTAATGTATGCAATGCAATTGTCTCTTCTCACACTCAAACCCAGCCCAGCACCACTAGAACCCTTGCCTGACGGAGGTGACGCTGAGTGGAGGCTGTGACCGACAACATGGACTGGAACACCTGGTAAGACTCCATTCCTTCAGAGGTACACCAATCTATATATTCACATTCATCTTTAGACCTTAATTAAGCTGTGACTGACTACAGGGATTGAAATACCTGCTAAGACTCCACTCCTTCAAAACTAATTTATCTATTTAAATTCATCTTTACTTCAAAATAGAGCTAACATCAAACCTTGGATCTTTTTATGGTGCTTTCTAAATATGACATTCAGCAAAGTGGGAAAGTTCAGGTAACTTCTGCAGTGAGGGATGTGATTAGCATGATGGCGAAGGGCATGTGACAAATTTACTTACTGCATGCTGTTTTGTACATATCTCACTACATTCAGCACAGTGGGAAAGAGAAAAGGTAAAGTCTACAGTGAGAGTTGAGGTGAGCATGATGGCAGAGAACAAGTGACACATACTATCTTTACTTATTCCCTGGTGTTGGTACAGGCAGGCGTGGGTGAGGGCAGGGTACGGCCGCCTTGACCCCATCTCCTGGGAGGCTGCCAACGTGACCCTGCTGGATCTGGTGAGGCCTGAGGTGCATCACAAGGTCCACCACCACTGGCATTCCTTTCCTCCTCCTCACCCGCTGTTGCACCCCATCCTTGGCACTCTCTACACCATCATAGGTGTGTAAGTTCATGCAGAAAACGAGAGTTGATGACAGTACAGTTCACACACATCAGTAAATGCCTTACATGTCATGTCTAATGAGTACATCACTACGTGGTTTAATGAAGTGGTGATCTTGGTGCAAATTTATTCCCAGCATAACTATTAGTGACATTTTGTTCAGACAGTAAATATTGCTTTGAGTACCTGAGCAATGGGCTGGTGTTGTAGGGCTGCTGTCTCTCACCGGCAATGGCATCGTGCTGTGGGTGTTCTCCTTCACCAGAAGTTTGCGTTCAGGCACAAATTTGCTCACCATCAACCTGGCCTTCTCTGACCTCCTCATGATGCTGACTCAGTTCCCCATTCTTGTGGCCAACTGCTTCAACCAGTCGTGGATGCTGGGGCCTTTTGCCTGCGAGGTGAGAGAACTTCCACTTAAAACTAGACTCTTACTTTCTTAGAAGACAAGGTACCAGTATGTATGGATTTGAATAGACAATCTTACACTGGAATATACCTGCTTCTTTATTATAGTTCTGCATTATTTTTAACTGGTCAATGTGCTCATTTAAATACTATAACAAACTATAGGCACATAATACTAGTAAATCTAAACTCAAACTTCACAAAAATGTAACATCTTTGTATCATACTCAAGAGCTGAGGTGATACTGAAGGCTGTGAGTGCCACCAGCGAGTGCAAGGAGAGGTGCAGGTATTTTCATATCATTGTACTGCTTTACTGAGAGATTTTGTTCACGTATTTTAAAAGCACGTAGCTTAACACATCCTATCAGCCTATACATTAAAACACCAATATCAGATGAATTGTAGTAATGTGATGTTGATTCAGTATGATATCACATCTTTGTACATTCAGATCTCATTATGTAACATTACATTCTTCAAAAGATTTAGGACAACATTCTGAAACATTTCTACCTGTATCCTGACTTTCAAAAGGCTCAAGATAAAGTTACATGGGTTTTAAGGTAGTTTTTACAGTTCGTGAAAAATTAACAAGATTTCTACATTATTAACAGAAGGAACAGTAAGAAGTCAGCTAATCATACTTATGCCCTTTAAAAATATTCATGATGAGAGCAAAATGTTTCTGAAGACGGGCCTGAAAATGCCATGACACTCACCCCTCTGCTGCACCTCCAGGCTGTCAAGTATCGCAACCTGCACCGGCGGGAGGCTCAGCTGTCCCGAGTGGTCTTGACCTCAGTCTTCTTCTGGGCGCTGGCATGGACGCCCTATGCTGGTGAGTCCATCTCACTCTGTCACTGTGCTGTCTTTCCTATATGAAAACATCAGACATATATACAAAGTGAACTCTGAACATTTTATTCTACCTTGACATTTTTGGCTCTTGGTTTTTGGTTAAGTTACAAAGGCAAGTGAATGGTGTGTATGCACTTCTATTTCACTGTGTGCTCCATCTTCCTCTGATGCTTTACTGACTGGACTTTCTAGCTCATACATTTATTTATAAAAGGTATGGATGATGCCATTTTCCTCTGTAAAAATCAACCTTTTCCTCCAGTCTGTGTATGCATGCATCTGCAAATCAGGTGTTTAATATAAAAAAATCAGGCATGGTTTGTCACACTGCAATGTAAACTAGCCCAGGTATAAAACACACAAGCTCCAAATGAACAACTGATTGACTACCAATGGCCACCCTTCGTCATGCCAGTTGTGTCCCTGCTTGGAGTGTCTTCCTGGTACAGCCTCCTCACCCCGATGGCCACCGCCCTGCCAGCACTCTTTGCCAAGCTCTCCACAGTCTACAATCCCTTCATATATGCAATCTCACATCACAAGTACAGGCAGGTAAGTTCTCTGTATCAGTGTATTATACCATATGAAAAAGCTTATTGAACTATTCCTTAAATGCAGTATATTAATCACATTCTATCCATTCCTGGCATATGAACATTATTAGATTACATAGATGGCTGATTTATGACAACACAGCTTAAAGTGATGAGTACTGAAAATAATTGGCACAGATTAAAGTAATGAGTAGTGACCACAATTGACAGACTGAAATGGTGAGTACCTACTGACCATAACATAGCTTTAAGTGAGGAGTACTGACCATAAATCTCACATACACTTTTTATAGCTTACAATAGTCTGACCTTTTTCTCTGGCAAATCCTCAACAGGAGCTTGGTCGTCGCCTTCCCTGGCTGTGCTGCATCCTGCCCTCACTATCCTACCAACCCTCGGTCTCCCTGCAGTCCTCCACACGGTCTGATGCGTCCTCCATCCTTCACTTCTTCTCCAGATCCTCCTCTGTGGTCTCCTCCAGGTGAGCACATCCTTATCCTTCCTCATATTACCATGTCTTCTCTCCCCACTGACATCAAATTTGTGTTCCTCTAATGTTCCATCTGTCACCATTTCCATCACTATACTTAATCTCAAAGGCAGCCAGAGTACAGTTTCTATTCAAGCATAGAACCACCATTTCTTAAGCATGCATTTCCAGCTGCCTATTCATACAAATATTTATCTCCTTAGGAATGCGAAGGCCCAAAGTGACTTGCCCAGCCCCAAGACCCTCATGAGTGATATGGCAACCATGTCATTCCCCAAAGG
This sequence comes from Scylla paramamosain, assembly GCF_035594125.1. Classification (NCBI taxonomy): domain Eukaryota; kingdom Metazoa; phylum Arthropoda; class Malacostraca; order Decapoda; family Portunidae; genus Scylla; species Scylla paramamosain. The sequence continues at coordinate 4,818,038 of NC_087182.1, forward strand.
ATTTTCTCGACCCATGGCCCTCTAAGTGTGCTGAGCTGGGACAATACAATGCAGTCCCACTCTGTTCTGTTAATACATGGACACACTAGCACTGAGTGTAGATCTTGAGTTTTCAATAGGTTAGCAGTACTTGACATTAATTTTACCATGTGAATTTCTGCTGCATGATAGTTATCTCATTTAAAGTGGAATTTGAAGTAATAAGATAACCTGAGCATCTTTATCTTGTGAAGGACTGATTTTCCCAAGTACATTAGAAAATAATGACTCACTTCTTTTCCCAAATTATAGTCTTACACATAATCATCTTAAGTATTGGGCTACTTATCACATTGTGTAGAGGACTGGTTTTCTAAAAATATAATAGAAAATATTGTTCACCCAATTTTTCTCTAATTATAAAGATAGTCTTATATACATAGCAGCATCATCTATATTTGTTCAATGGTACATCAAATAAAGATACAAAAAAATAAGAAACCTCATATTTCATGCATGCCTGCCACACCTAGATTCTAATTTTACAATAACCTCACCTATGCATAATGTACAGCTCTGGGCACTCAAGAAACCATCAAAATCTCCTGAATATAGCACAGCAGGCCACATTAAATAAAAGTGCACTAAGTATAGCAGACTTGAATACATTGACAAACATTCCTGCAAGGCCCTCTACATGAAACAAAAAACATTTTCCTCAGTTGTTATACAAGTTTCATGTTCAGGTATATACCAAAGGCATTAAAAAATATTCAGTTGTTATTAGCACAAATAACAATATACCCACAAATAAGGGCATCACTCATAATATCAACAGTACATTTAAAGAAATACTTAATGATAACAAAATTTTAAGAATTTTTCTCTGAACACCTTATTCATTAATCTCTACATGACTGTCTGATGTCTGCTTGGGATGGTGTCAGTGACCAACTAAACATTACAAGCAGGTGCAATGATCTACTTCATCCAGTGCAGGAACAGATTAACATCCTTACCACACCAAACTTGGCCAACCTTGCCAGATAATTGCATACCACCAACTCCCTCATAATGAGTACATACTGTGAAGCAGTCTATGAATAAGGCAATCTTCAACAAAGTTGTACTAGTCATCCCACACATCATCATCCTCCTGTGCAACAGGACCTCCCAGGTGAGACCACCCACCTGATGCCTCGAACCCATCATTCTGAAAAGGATCATGTTTATCTTCAGCATCAATGGAGAGAGAGAGAGAGAGAGAGAGAGAGAGAGAGAGAGAGAGAGAGAGAGAGAGAGAGAGAGAGAGAGAGAGAGAGAGAGAGAGAGAGAGAGAGAGAGAGAGAGAGAGAGAGAGAGAGAGAGAGAGAGAGAGAGAGAGAGAGAGAGAGAGAGAGAGAGAGAGAGAGAGAGAGAGAGAGCGCATTACTTATGAGATGGCACACCCGAGAAATAATACCGTCTAATAAAATAACGCTAAAACCCAAGCAATTTAAATAGATGAATCATATTCAACCCCTTGACTAATTGCTCACCTGATTCCTGATGTCTGTGGAAGCAAACTGGCCACTGCCAGAGTATGTTGCTCCTCCTCCTCCATCAGCAGCTGAGCGTAACCATGATGGCACTTCTTGTTCAGCCTGTCAGTAACACAATAACATGAGGCTAAAAGTCCATGAAGCCATTAAGCCTACACATGGCAGTCCTGAATAATACATTTAATATATATGTCCATATATTATTCAGTTCAATTTGTCTCATCTTCTCTTAAAAGTTGTTTAATGGTTTCACTAACAATCTGATGATTGAGAAAAGGTACACCAAAGCAGCTCCCTGAACATACAAGTGGTGGGCAGTTGGCTTATTATTATTACATCTCCATGAGGCAAGAAATTAGACACTTACATCTGTGAGTATCCTGACCAAGTCTTTGGCCAAGTTTAAGTCCTGCTCTGGGTCATAGAAGCTCACAGCCTGGCCACGATTGCCAACACGTCCTGTTCGTCCGATGCGGTGCACATACTCATCGGCAGACTTTGGAAGGTCATAATTGATGACGTATCCTACGCCTCGAATGTCTGCCAAAAAAATTAAAAATAAGACTTATTTATTGAAACAGCTTGAGATAATTCAATATTAAACTATGCTATACAAGTTTAGCAAATGTAAGGAATCTCACTCACAATAAAAGTTTGCTGACAATTCACAAAAATAGATTCTTCACAAGGCCAAGCAAAAATCCAATCTTTTACTCATATCCCTATGGTCAATTCAATAAGAAAACCCTCACCTAACCCACGAGCAGCCACTGAGGTAGCCACAAGCACTCTATACTGGTTTGACCTAAAGGCAGACAGAGCCTCCTCACGCTGCTCCTGGTAGCGACCTCCATGAAGAGTAACCGATCTAAATCCATTAGTACTTAGATACGTTCCCACAAAATCAGCTTGACGTTTCATTTCAACAAACACCAAAACTTTCTCTTGGCCTGAAACAAATAAAATTTCATTAAAGCTTGCAGAAGTGCAGGTCATTATACATTAAAAGCATGACAAGACAATGATTTCACATTACACTGTGGATCTTTAAATAATAAACTGGACAAACTTACTATCTTCAAAGCTCCGAAGATATTCAGCAAGCTTATCCCTTTTCTCAAATTTTGCAACTTGCACAATAGTTTGGCACACATCCTTATTTGCTGCCCCAACCTGTCCCGCAACAAGGAACAGGTAGTTGTCCAAGAAGCGCAGAGCACATCGCTGAACCTGTCATTTAGAACACTGCTAAGTAACTGAATAACACTGCACATATAAACACACACAATAAATAATTACCATACAAACACATACCAGTCAACACCAGCACACTCACCTCCTCAGGGAAAGTTGCACTAAACATCATGGTCAGTCGCTCCCCCTTGGGTGGCATGTCAGGGTGTGCCACCAGCTTCTCCATGTCATCAATGAAGCCCAAGTCAAGCATGCGATCAGCCTCATCAAACACTAAAAACTTGAGGGACTTCAAGCTGATCTTCCCCATTCCCAGGAAGAACAGCAGCTTTCCTGGTGTTGCTATTATGATGTGACAACCTTGCTCCTGAAATAGTACATGCAATGCTGCCTTACATGAAATGCATAGCAGATCTCTATTCTACATAACAGGAGACAGAAATATGATGGTAGTGCAGGATGTAAAAGTAAATACTGGGCAAAGAATAAAGTCCATATATTTACAAATCAACAAAGCAGAAAACCTGGGAAGTATATACTTTTAGTCAAATGCAATAAACAAGACAAGACTAACAAATTCCAGTAATAAACACACATACTTGAAGAAAAATAAATTACCTTCATACGCCTCAACTGGAAATTTGTCGCAACTCCTCCATAAATACAGGAGTTCTTGATCACAGTCTGCAATGAGAACTTCCTTGCCTCCTGGAAGATCTGGATAGCAAGCTCTCGGGTTGGAGCAAGAACAAGTCCAACAGGCTGAGCCACGTCTTCAAAACTGTGGCTCTCAATATCATTCTCCAAGATATAATGCAGCATGGGCAGCAAGAAGGCAGCCTACAAGTTAAGTTTATAGGTTTGAACATCCTCCCACACCTGCATGAAACATCTCAACAATACAAGAATACTAAATTTTTTACTCCTGGAAACAGTGTCAAGTTGGGAAAGGCCATAGATGTGACAATAACCTGAGCTGTTGCATGTATAAGGTTTTATCTGAACAAGAAGTCACAGCACAAAGCAAATCTTGTCTTCTCACTGAGCTACTAACACCATTCTAACTGCAGATCAGCAAGAAATAGAGGGGCAGCCAAATGGTGCTGAGTACAGTTCAATAAAGGGTAAGTATAGTTCCAATTCTTACCGTTTTGCCTGAGCCGGTCTGAGCACAAGCCATGAGGTCCCTCTGGTTCATGAGGATGGGGATGGAGTACTTCTGAATAGGTGTTGGCCTCGGGAACTCTGCTTTAGACACGTTCTCCAGCAGCACATTACGCAGATTCATCTCCTGGAAGGTGGTCACTGGGGGAGGTATTGGCTCCTCTCCAGTCACCTTCATGGGTATCTTGTCATAAGCCTCAAAGTTCACCCCAGTTTTAACACCCAGGTCAAAAAGCATGCTCTCCTCCACCTCCTTGGGGCAGAAGAGAGGTGGTGGTCGTTCAGGTTCCTCTGTTTTGCCCCCTGTGCCTTTGCTGTCTAAAGTGCCAAAACCACCACCGAAGGAATCTGCCAAAGACACACTCCATTCAGTCATTCCCATTGATTGTTTGACTTTCTCTTCCTTTCTACAGGTGATTAATAAGTCAAAATAAAAGACTGGGATCTCCTCTTTAGAGAAACTTGCAAATAAATCAATAATGCAAAAATAAGTCATTCTACTATATTTTATCCCTTATGTAAAGATTAAACTGTATCAATTAATATTTCCTGATTCTTAGTTTGCAGCCTTGTGTGTGAATAATGTGGTAAGGTAAATACTTATAGACAAGCAACATACACACCTCCATCAGACTTGTTCCTCCTGGAGTTTGTCTTCTCCTTGGGGCAGTTCCGTGAAATGTGACCTTCCTCGCCACACTGAAAGAGCAACAATGTAATTAAACCGGTCACTGAAGTATCCTTATTACTATGGGCTTTATAACCAGCTTTCTATAAAATCTGGGTCATAATTCAACTTATCCTCAGCTTTGTTTTTGAATGTTCTGGATTTCAAATGGCATTCAGGAACAAATTAAAAACAAGAACCAAGGTTCCACTACAGCTAAATAAAATGTGAGCCAAGAGTTTATAAACAAGATTGCAGAAAATGCGCTATGCACCGATACATCACAAGGCTTTGGACTCAATGCACATCTATACACCAGGCTGGCAATCCAACATGGGATGGCCCAGACAAGCACCACATGCACATACATCATTCATACCCTCAGCCCCTTTGGTCCCCATTGAAAAGGGATAGTCCTGTGGATCACTGTACTACATCCCAGGAGCTTAGGCATAGCACAGCTGGCCATGTACATCCAAAGCAAGGGCTGGTTTGCCCCTGCCCCTTCATGATGAGACTGTTCCCTACACTGCACCTACTCCAATCCTGAGACCACAACAGATGCAGAGTACTTCCTATAATCTTATAAAAACACACAAAAAAAGAAGTCCATCACTAATAAGCACCACTCACATTAAAGCAGTTTCCTCCTCGTCCACCACTGCCACCAAAACCACCACCACCACCACTTCCTCCAAAGAAGTCCATTCCAGAGTTACCCTCCTTCTTGGGGCAACTTCGTGACATGTGGCCCTCCTTGCCACACTGAGTACAAGGGATACACAACAAGTATGAAGTACAAGTAACACACACTTTTGTATTTCAACAGTCAAGCAGCATAACAAAGACAAGAAGGGAAGGTACTCCAGGACTTATCAAAGAAAATTAGCTGAGTAATGAAAGGTGATCTTCATGTCACGCAACAAAGGTAAGCAGAAGCAGAGTAATCAAAGACCCTACCTGAACGTTATGAAAAATGGTCTTGGTACTAACAAAACACAAGCAGTCTTTTCACACTTACATTGTAGCAGCTGCCTCCTCCCCGACCCCCACCACCACCATCACCGCCACCACGTCCCCTGCCCCGGCCACGCCCTCGGCCCTGCCCTCGTCCACGGCTGTCTCCCCCAAAACCATTGTTGTCACCAAAGGAAGACGAGGGCAAATCATCGTCGAAGGACATCACAACGCCACCCCCACCAAACTGAAGGAAACAGGAATAGTTACTTTGACACTGAAAAGAACAAAGGCATCATGAACATGAGAGATTGTGGGAAACAAAGGAACAGTTCTCTCAAAACCAAAAAGAACAATCTAAGGGAACAACAAGGGAAGTTGCTTTACTTTGAAAATGAAAAAAGAACATTCTAATCACTTGAGATTAAGGGAAACTAAGGAATAGTTACTTCAAAATGGAAAAGAACATAGAAATTCAGAACATGAGTGACTGAGTCGAACACAGGAATAGTGCTTCAAAGATAATCTGAATATGATACACACAATGAGACTGAGCTTAGTCACCAAACTCTCAAAATAGAGATTATAAGATGTCCATTAGGTAGGGACTCATGAAGACTCTCAAGATAAAAACTTGCATCAAATCTTGCCACAACTACACTCCAATTAAAAAGACAATCACTTCAGGACAAATATAGTAACATATATCCACACTAATAACAACTAGTTCGTTTTAATTCCTTACTTTCCCATACAAAACTGAAGAGCATAGTCACTCACTTTTTACCAGTCAATGGACAAATTATAATGATAAACAAGCAAATGAAGCATACACACCCCAGAGGACTGCCCATTAGAGCTGTTCCCAAAGGCAGCGAAGGGGTCGTCTGTGGTGTCAAACCCTCCCCCTCCTCTGCCCACACCCGCATTACTGAAGAATGACACAGAGGAATTCTTCAGGAACTCGGGTATCTGTGCGTCACTGGCACTGGCAACTGAAACAAAGCATTGGTGGATAATACTCATACAACATTAGTTAAAATCCAAGAGTTAGATTAAGCTTGGATGAATTTGTTTCTTTAATTTCACTACTGATCCATTCAGTGTGTGTGTGTGTGTGTGTGTGTGTGTGTGTGTGTGTGTGTGTGTGTGTGTGTGTGTGTGTGTGTGTGTGTGTGTGTGTGTGTGTGTGTGTGTGTGTGTGTGTGTGTGTGTGTGTGTGTGTGTGTGTGTTGTGTGTGTTGTGTTGTGTGTGTGTGTGTGCTCCCACCCCCTCTCTCTCATGTTGGATGAATGAGTATACTGTCATGCTGGGCAGGTGCGGCTATGTATTGCTAAAGCAGCATGCCAGTATGGGTTTCTTAGCAACATCCTGGGTGACTTCCTGCCCAGTGCTGCACTTTTGTGTTTTCCTACTAGATCTTGAGTTTTTTTGTTCAAAGTTAGGAGTCTTTTTTTTTTTTTTTTTTTTACTACAATTCAAGAAATGTTGCAGCCAGCCCAGGCCCTCACTTCTCCTCGAGTGTCCTGAGCAACCTTGGCCTTTTTGAAAATCCAGAGTGGCAAGATATTCTTCAACCTTAATTCTATCTGATAAGTATTAACCTTGGGAGATGAGGCTAAGGTATCTCCACATCTGTATTTTCATGCGAGGGCTACATTATGTTAGGCAAGTTTTTGATACTTTGTTCTTTGATGTCACTGTTGATCCCCTAACTGTGCACAACTGAAGACCAGGATCTGGAAAAGCATCACATTTTGTCCACAATGTCTTGAAATCAGCAGGTTGAGGTGACTTCAATAATCTTACTGGAACCTATATGGACTTTAGAAATGGGCACCACACAAGAGTAGAGGAGCTGTACGTTCACCAAGATGATGGCAAGACTGGGCACCAACAGACACACAACCCTAGCCAACAAATTTCGAAGTATATAGACAATTTTCAAGATACTATTTACTCCCAGGCAAAAACTGAAGCCTTTTCAAATCAAGACCTACACAACAAAAGAACCTGCAATGAAATAAATGCGCTGGATTAATCTGAACCTTACTTCGCCCTCGGATGAAAATGTTACTCCAATATACTACAAAACCTAACTTGGGCACTTCCTGAAGCACATAACTTCCCCCTGTGGCCAATGGTGGGTTTGCTGCTGGGTTAGTGCAGAGCAGTGAAAGGTGCGCACAGTTTGCATTTGGTACATACAAGTGGCTGGCTAAGGGAGAGCACATTTTCACACATTTACGTAGAATTCATCCTCTCTCCTCGTACATTTGAATTACATAATACCCAAGGATATAATGGTTGTTAGTTTGCCATTTAGAAGCCTTTATAATACTGGTAAGCTTTATAAACCCTAATTAAATATCGTAACCAAGGAAATGGTGTTAGTTTTCAATTTTTAAGAGCAGCCTACATACTGAACACGCGTATACATAAATATGGTTGGCGAGCCAGTCATACCTGAATTTAACGGTAAATATGGAGGAAAAATACCCGAAAATAATTAACGCCAACACAACTCCAATTAAGACAAAGCCGACACAATAAATCAGTGATATAAAGGTTTGTACAAAAGCCACAACTACCTATAAATCCCGGCTAAAGTGGAGACAAATACCTAAAAGAATAAATAACTCCACACAATATTGCTTAAGGAATCCAAGTTATCAGAACATGCACAATACAAATCTTTCTTTCCTGGGCTTATAAAACTACAGGTATATTATAGGTAAATCCCTTGCTTTACCTGATACTGCAGCTTCACCAGTCTCCCAATCCTCGTCCATGGCCGTGTTAAAATCCTCCACGGGGAACCAACACAGGCAGGCGATCTGAAACACTTCCCCCAACACAGGCAGGCGATCTGAAACACTTCCCCCAACACAGGCAGGCGATCTGAAACACGAGTCACTCAATGGCGAAGCGAGCACGAGACACCATTTACACACCGCTATTATGGCTCCTACCTCCTATTTCTTCTATTCTAGCATATGCTATCATGATTTTGATCGGCTATTAGGTTGCGTTGGCTTAGTTATCTGGCTGGATGATTCTCAGGGATAAGGATAAAAGGGGATAATTGAGGACTTACATCTGTAGACCGAAGCTCGATGGAGACGGCGAGGAGGAAGGGATTCAATTTTACGGCATCTCGAGAATATATATTTGTCTGGCAATATCTCGAACTTTATATATATGATTTTACGTCCATATTTTAAATAGCTTAGACTGTAAACCTTACTGATTAATAAAATAATATATATATGAAGTTTGTATTGTTGTTATAAATGCTATATATTTTAGTAGTATGAATGATTTAGCTCATGATAGATATTTCATTATAATATCAGATTGTTGATTAAGAGTAATAATGGTAATGATAAGCGCAAATCAGGGACTTCATGTAACAGTCACTCATAAACAAAATGGGATATGAACGCGGTATTTTGTCGAGATTACCGACGACTGCACGTTGATTGTGTGAAGCAATGTACAGTATATTATTACATCTTAATAGATACTTCTGCTCTAATTTTAAAAGATAATAATGTTTTACTCTATCTCATCAAGCTAGTGCGTAAAGAAACATGTATCATTATAATTCTGGTGGTTTCTACTCTTTTTCTGAAGATTATTTCGCTATGTTATATACTGCATCATTAAATTAGAGACACAAAAAGAGGTGAGGAAGATGAAGGGAAAAATGGCAAAGACTAATTCTTATCACATTATACATTGAGACGTCACACCTACTACAGCAATATGCCTACTACATCTTATTTCCTATACAAATTACACATTACTAATTCAGTCACCAAACACATAAATATCTTACAAAAAATAATGGTTTATTCCCGTTTTCTCTGATCAGGGTGAACTGAGCAAAACGAAACTGACTGGGTCCTTTCATTTGGAGCGATCTATTAGGCTGTGAATCACCATAAACAAATTTGCTGAACTCTCACTGCTAGCTGATGAGAAGGATACCGATGTTACATTTTTTGTTACAGATGTGGAAAAAAAGAAATGCCATTAGATAAGAACAATGTACAACAGAAAACCAGGAAGAAGCGTGACCAAGCTGTTAAACTCTGAACTAATAGTAAGCTCTAAAACTTCCCTTCTGCTTCTGTATTTCACCACACGAATGACTTGACGCTTTTAGGAGGATTTTCAAGACACTTTTTCTCATAATTCTGCATAATCCTTTTGATTGTTCTTTAGGGAATGACATCTTTAGTGGGCGTTTATGCCAGCCTTTTGTTGCCCTTGGCCAGAGACGCTCTTGCATAAAAAGAAAAAAAAAAAAGAAAGAAAGAAAGAAAAAGAAAAGAAACACAAGTAGTAAATTTACAGCTTTGTAACTACGCTATCAATTACTCGCCTTTGTTTTCCATCATCTTTAATATTTTCATCTTTCTTTCCAGCAACTGGTCAAGAGAGTTTTGTATTTTTATGTGGCCTACCATTGTGTTGCCACTGTCTTTGTCTTCCGCCAGGCTTATTAATGCTTTACTTTCTGTTTCCTCCCTCCTGTTTCCCCTCCCATTCCTCTTCCCTCTTGATTCCTGCTACCTTCCTATCTCCTCGCTCGAACTAATCCTGCTACTTTTCTGATCCACGTGGCTTGTTTATATGTTGTCACTGTCTTTCTGTCAGGTCCAATACGGTTTTACTTCCTGTCTTCTGCTCTTTCACCTTCATTTTCCCTTCTTTTGATTCCTGCTGCGTTCCTGTCTCATTTCTAGCTCGTAATAATTCCTACTACTTTTCTGTCTATCTCTTACCTTTGTGTCTGTCTGAAGAGGCGTGCGTGGTGCTCCTCACTCCACCCAGGTCGACTTCACACTGAGCGGGTCATCTTAGCAGGGTTAAGGGACCCGTGTGACCTGAGCTGCTGACCTGGACACCTCTTATCTCTTGTCATATTTCTTTCGTTTTGTTGATAGTCTCTCTCTCTCTCTCTCTCTCTCTCTCTCTCTCTCTCTCTCTCTCTCTCTCTCTCTCTCTCTCTCTCTCTCTCTCTCTCTCTTTCTGAATGGGAAGTTATTGGTAATGTTTTTTGTTCATGTTTTTATTTATTTATTTTCTTTTTCTTTTCGCGTTATTTCTATTCATTCTCTTTTCGTCGTCGTTCTTCGCCTCCTCCTCCTCGTGTTGTTGTTGTTGTTGTTGTTATTGTTGTTGTTATTGTTGTTCGTCTTTCTAATTCCTTTTTTTTTCTTTCATTTCTTTATATATTTTTTTCTTTTGCTATACATCTAACTTCATACTGAGAACTTTCGAAAAAAAATAATAATAAGCCTCTTATAATGTGAGGCGGCGCTACACTCAATCCCAGGAACACGTGTCATTCACTGTTGACAAAGAAGTGCTGACTAGATACCCAGAGAGAGAGAGAGAGAGAGAGAGAGAGAGAGAGAGAGAGAGAGAGAGAGAGAGAGAGAGAGAGAGAGGGGGGGTGCTTTCGACAGATTGCTCTCGTGTGGTCAAAGATAACACTGGTATCTTATTTCCTTCCCTCTTAACACACACACACACACACACACACACACACACACACAGACCAGAGAGAGAGAGAGAGAGAGAGAGAGAGAGAGAGAGAGAGAGAGAGAGAGAGAGAGAGAGAGAGAGAGAGAGAGAGAGAGAGAGAGAGAGAGATAATAAATGAATGAATGAACGAAAGAAAAATCAACAAACCACACGCTGAAAATAGGGAAGCAAATAAACAGATAAGTAAGGAAAGAAAGAAAGAAATAGATAAACACATAAACTAATAAATAAATAACAGAAACAGCAAACCAAAGGGAAATCAAGAGCAGACGCACAGAAGGATTACTCTTATCAAATACGGGTGGGATCCTCACAGGACACTCTCGCCCCTTCTCTGATTACCCTGACCTCCCTGCCGCCTGCTGCTCTGCGTGACTGACTCTCCGCTATAGTTTTGTGACTCATGCAAAAATAAAAAAAATAAATAAAAAAATACAACAAATCACGGTGTATTACTTCCAATAATCATCCTTTTACTGATTTTGACAGGTGTACATTATATGCCAGAAAGTAGACTTGGAATAAATACCGAGCCGTGAACATTATACTCAATGTTACTGAATGGTGAGTGAGAATTTTCCAGTTAGAATCTCAAAACGATGAAGATAACTAATTCTCACGAATTTTGAGTATTATTCCTTAAAGAATTGCTGCCTATTATAATGTTCTTAGCTCAAATCTTTACAAAAAATCTATCTTGGATGATTCAAGGCTTGTTTCTCCCTCTCCTCCACCTTCTGACTATTTCACGCTACCCATTAAGATCCTTCGCAGTAACGCTTTCCATGCCCTCGCTGGCCTAAACCCTCGGAACTGTGCCTCCGTGTTTGCACCTTGTCTAGTCGAACTCTTTCAGCTCTGTCTAGCAACATCTACCTTTTCTTCTCGCTGGAAGTTTGCCTACATTCAGCCCGTTCCTAAGAAGGGTGACCGTTCTAATCCCTATTGCTTTAATATCCTGCCTTTCTAAAGTTTTTAAATCTATCCTCAACAGGAAGATTCTTAAACATCTATCACTTCACAACCTTCTATCTGATCACGAGTATGGGTTCCATCAAAACCGCTCCACTGGTGATCTGGCTTTTCTTGCTAAGTCTTGATCATCCTCTTTTAGAGATTTTGGTGAAACTTTTGGTGTTGTCTTAGACATATCAAAAGCTTTTGATAGAGTTTGTCACAGAGCTTTGGTTTCCAAACTACCCGTAGTACCTGAAACACACACACACACACACACACACACACACACACAGACAGCCAGCAAATCATCGACCTATTATTCTGACGTAATTTGTCCAGAAATTAAAAGAAGGCGTAATTCGAGACAATATGGTGGAATACTTTGAAAATAACATGTAAAAAAATAATGTACAGTACAACATAAGCAGTAAGCAGTAAACTCTGGAACTCCCTGCCTGCTTCTGTATTTCCATCTACCTATGACTTGAATTCCTTCATGAGGGAGGTTTCAAGACACTTATCCTTCAGTTTTTGGCTATCGGGGACCGGCATCTCAGTGGGCTTTTTTTTTTTTTTCTATTGGATTTGTGTTGCCCGTGGCCGGTGCTCCTCTTTCATAAAAAAAAAAAAAAAACACTCCTGTTCAACCCACTTATTTGACTTCTCTCATGACATTTTCAAGAGTGCTCTGCAGACAGATCAGTAGACGTTATATCTCGATTTCTAAAAGGCAACTGACAAGGTGCCCACTGGAAGGAAAGAAAGGAAAGAAGGAAAGAGAAAACTATGGCACCATGACGCATCCCACCCTACTTATTCCTAACAAGGCTTCATTCATGTCCTTGTTGTTGCAAAGCTTTTACTTGCCTTTTTTTGGCACTTTTCTTAATGGCATCCTCCTTTATTCCACCAATCTTGTGAAAATGTTTGACTTGCGTAGGAAGCGGTATAAGAGCAAAATGGAAGTTAACTCAGAGCCGAGAGCTGTCAAAGTTAGCTGATGGCACTGCTGTACGTGTCCCCTCATCAAGACAGCCACGGATCCACTGAGTCCTGTCTCCCGGGGTTGGGTCAGGGAAGATGTGTCATGGCGGGGCGGGGGCGTGAGGCGTGCAGACTGCGGCGGTACATCCCATATTGCTCAACGGAAAACAAAAGAGAGTCTAGCGCGGGAGTTTTCAAACGTTTGAATTTAAGATACGTAAAGCCTTTCCGATACTCTTTGTTGTTGTTGTTGTTGTTGTTGTTGTTGTTGTTGTTGCTGTTATTGTTGTTGTTGTTGTTGTTCTTACTGTGGTTGCTGTTGTTGATCTTCCCTTCTCTATATTATATAAGATACTCTTTGTTATTGTTGTTGTTGTTGTTGTTGTTGTTCTTACTGTTGTTGTTGTTGTTGTTGTTGTTGATCTTCCTTTCTCTATATTTTCTCCTTTTCCTCTTACTTATGCTTCTTTTCCTCTTTCTCAATCTATTTGTTTTCTCTTCTTATCTTCTTTGTTCACCCTTTCCTCCTCCTCCTCCTTCTGCATGCACCTTCTTGTTTCTTGTTTTCTTTCTTCACCCCCTTCTTCTCTTGCTCCAATCCTCGTCTTATCTTCTTCTTTGTTCATCCTTTCCTCCTCCTCCTCCTTCTGCATGTACCTTCTTGTTTCTTGTTTTCTTTCTTCACCTCCTTCTTCTGCTCCAATCCTCCTCCTCCTCCTCCATGCACCTTCTTGTTTCTTGTTTTCTTTCTTCACCTCCTTCTTCTGCTCCAATCCTCCTCCTCCTTCCCCTGCATCTCCTTGTCTTCCTCTTTATCTTTCTTCTCCACCATCTCCTCCTCCTCCTCCTCCTCCTCTGCTTTTATAAGGATAGTAAAGATATTTCCGCTCCTTCACATTTTCCTCCTCTCCAGTTTCCTCTTCCCTCATTCCTCTTATCTAATCTTAACTTCCTTCATTGCATCATAACCTTCAATTCTCAGTAACACTTTCTTTCATTCCACATCTTACTGTGCGTTAATAGAGATCGGTTACCTGTTTGTATATTATCAAGAGTATTATTCCCACCTTCATTCGTTAAAGAGAACTACTATTTTCTTACTTTTATTCTCTCTCTCTCTCTCTCTCTCTCTCTCTCTCTCTCTCTCTCTCTCTCTCTCTCTCTCTCTCTCTCTCTCTCTCTCTCGTAGTCACTTGTTACTGGGGCGGATGGTGCTCAGGCCATACAAGTCTCTAGTCATATGATCCACAAGACAGATCGGCCTGCGTGCAAATGGGCCTCAGGTCGTTTGCTGCTCGAGGTACTTGGTAAAGGTAAAGAAGGTAAGGTAAGGAGAAATGAGAGCGGATAATCACCCTGTAGAAGCCTTGGTCGCGGAGTGTTGTTAGGGAGCTCCGCCGAAGGTCATGTCAGGTTGAGTTAGGTTGAGGAAGGTTAATATTTAGTTAGGTGAAGTTAGGTTAGGTGAAGTTAGCTTAGTAGTTAACGATTTTCTTTTGAGTGTTGCTACTATAACTATTACTACTATTACTACTACTACTACTACTACTACTACTACTACTACTACTACTACTACTTCCCACAAATACACAGTGGCAACAATGTGTCAGATCACTAAAAGATAAAAACAATAACTGAAAATAAGAAAAAAAAACAATAAGTAAAATTTGATAAAAGTGATTCAGTTATTCGTCTCTCTCTCTCTCTCTCTCTCTCTCTCTCTCTCTCTCTCTCTCTCTCTCTCTCTCTCTCTCTCTCTTATCTCCTGTGGTTCGTTCTGTAAGCAAACAAAGCACAAAGATTATTAGATACGTTTGTTTGTGTCATATAAGGAAAAAAAAATAAGTTGAGGGCGTGCTATTAATGCTCATCTCTCTCTCTCTCTCTCTCTCTCTCTCTCTCTCTCTCTCTCTCTCTCTCTCTCTCTCTCTCTCTCTCGCCCGTATCCGCTGGTTGGGCACATGAGGTATAAGTGGGAGGAAAGATCTAGTCTATCCCTGAGCGCCACTGCGGCACCACCACCACCACCACCAACACCACTGTCAACACCACCATCACCACCACTATCACTACCACCACCAACAGCACTTCGTTATCATCTTCTCTACTAACTGCAACACTAGTCCGTCACAACCATCATTCATCACCACTTCAACATCACCACTACCATTACCACTGTCACCGCCACTAATATCACTTCATCACCACCATCACCACCATTATGAATCTTCACTCCTCCATCATCAGCATCACCAGTATCACCACCACTCACTATCATTACCACCACAAACACCACTGTTATCACCCTCATCACCATCACCATCACCATTTCTTCCCCATCACCATAAATGTTTTACCTATTCGTGTGTTATAGTTAGTTATGATTATCACTATTCTCATCACCAGTATTCATCACCACTCACCACTCAACACCACCATCATCAACTACCATCACCATTAACAGTGCTACCAACATTGAAGATCACCACCAATCGTCACCACCACACTCACCATAATCAAATCATTCTCTCATCACCATCATCATCACCACAAGTACCACTATATAAGCACAGTAGCACCTACATCACCACCTCCATCGCCACCACCACTGCCACCACCTCCACTGTGATGCCACCTACAGTGCACACCGTACAGGACAGTGCCACCACCATAAGGGCCTTGACAACCACAGTGCCGACAGGAAGGAACAGAAG
>NC_087182.1:4838754-4843754 GCF_035594125.1 Scylla paramamosain
GCAAACCAAGCCAACTAACCAAGAAAACAGACAATAAACAAATAAATAAATAAATGAATAAATAAACATTCAAAACAAAGAAAGTCACATATGAAAACAGGCAATCAAGAGAAAATAAAGGAACAAACAAAGCCACGTAAGCCAAAAAATAAAAAATAAATAAATAAATAAAAAATAAATAAATAAATAAATAAATAGATGAATAAATAAGGATAAAAAAATGAGCATTCAAATAAGCAAGAAAACAAACCATCAAGAAGAAAAAAATGAATAAATAAACAACCAACTAAGCAGAAAAAAACACAATTAAGAAAAACAAACAAATAAATAAGTGAAGCAAACAAGAAAACAAACAATTAAGGAGGAAAAAATAAATAAATAAACAAACAAATAAACAGGAAAACAAACAATGACGAAACAAACAAACAAACAAACAAACAAACAAACAAACAACCGAGTCAGCAAATAAATAAAAAAATAACGAAAAAAAAAATAAATGAACAGTCAAAACAAACAAAATTAAACAAATAAAGCAAGCAACATTCACGTAATCAAGAAAATCAAGAAAACAAAGAAAGAATTCACAACAAATCAGGCCAAACAAAGAAAGGCAAGCATATGAAAGTGCCGTACCCTCACACCTCCCCCGATATCCCCCCGCCCCCCTGGGAGAGAGTGTGTGGGTGTTGAGGGGCCGTTCCCAAGCTGTGCAGGAATGTGCGGGTACCCTGCTGGCCTGCCGTCCCTCGAGAGTGAAAGGTTGCAGTCTCTCTCTCTCTCTCTCTCTCTCTCTCTCTCTCTCTCTCTCTCTCTCTCTCTCTCTCTCTCTCTCTGTACTGTTTCGCTCTTTTCGTTTTCTTTCTTCTAGTTTTGATTATTGTTTTGTTCTAGCATACATAATTAACTCTCTCTCTCTCTCTCTCTCTCTCTCTCTCTCTCTCTCTCTCTCTCTCTCTCTCTCTCTCTCTCTCTCTCTCTCTCGTTGTTTTTGTTTGTATGCTATTTCTGTGTTTTCTGTTCTTCCTCTGTCTGTTTATCTTCTTTAATTTATTTGTCGTTAAGATTGGAAAATGATTAAGTTGGCCATTAAAATTTATGATCTCTCTTGCTTCTGCCCTATTTCTATATTTTCTACTATTTTGTTATTTGTTCATCAAGTTTTATTTATTTTTTTATCTATTCCATTTATTTATTTATTTATTTTTATCATAAGTTATACGTAGATGAAGATTGAAAAATACGTTTGTTCGTCACCAGATTGTTTCCTGCCGCCGTTTTGGCTTGTTTCTATCCTGTTTCTACGTTTTCTGTTCTTTTGCGCTCTGTTTAGCTTGTTGAATTTATTTACTGTAAATTTTTGTTGTTGTTGTGGAGATGCGAAAATAAGTGTGGTGGTCAGCGGTCACCAGATTCTCTCTTCTTGTTTCTACTCTCCTTCCGTGTTTTCTGTTCTTTTGCTGCCTGTTTATCTTGTTTTATTTATTCATTTGTTTCTTCGTCAGCATATTATCTCTTGTCATATCAGTATTTGATTTCTCTCTTCTTTTGCACGTGTATCGTTCTTTATTCTATTTCCATGTTTTCTCTTCTTTTCCTATTAATTTTTCTATTCTTTTTATAAGTTTTCCTTCCCTTGACAGCTGTTCATGTGAGCGCATTTAAGAAAACACGCGGGATATCAAAGAAATATTAGAGTACCTTAAGAATTTCCCTTTCTCTATGATGGAAGCCGCCTGGAATTTTAAGGGTCACTATGTAGGATTTATAAAAGTGGGTATGTTGGTCACGTGGTTGAGTGATAACTGTGTATTGTAATATCGGTGCGCCTATATTATGGAAAAATGAAATTGGAGTATTGTAATATTTTGTGAGATGTTTTGTTAGTCTCTCTCTCTCTCTCTCTCTCTCTCTCTCTCTCTCTCTCTCTCTCTCTCTCTCTCTCTCTCTCTCTCTCTCTCTCTCTCTCTCTCTCTCTCTCTCTCTCTCGGCGAAAGAAGGATATGGAGAAAAACGTGCGTATGTGTGTGTGTGTGTGAGAGAGAGAGAGAGAGAGAGAGAGAGAGAGAGAGAGAGAGAGAGAGAGAGAGAGAGAGAGAGAGAGAGCCCTCGTTTCACGTTGGCCAAAAAGATTAGCCCTGTCTTATCCCTCCCTTGCTCCCTCCAGCCCTCCATCTCCCCACCCTACCTCCCTCTCTCTCTCTCTCTCTCTCTCTCTCTCTCTCTCTCTCTCTCTACCCTCATGGCCTTATTCAGTCTTATCACAATGGAGCTGAAGTTTTCATAGCCTGAAGTGGATGTGATGGTGGTGGTGATGGTGGTGGTGATGGTGGTGATGGTGATGGCTGGGTAGTAGTGATCATGGTGACAGTGAATAGTGTAAATAGAGAAAAATAGTGATAGTGTAGTGAAGAATGATTAAAATGAATATACGAATAAAATAAAGTGAAATAAAATAATAGTGAGTGAAAATGGAGAGAAAAAAAAGATGGTGAAAATAGTCGTGGTGATAATAGTGATAGTTATTGATGCCAGGAGTAATAGTGACTAGTAAGAGTGACAGTAACAGCGGTAGTAGTGCCAGTACAGCTGACCGTTGGGACTTAATCTGAAACACCTGTAAGCGCCGCATCTCCACTACATTCAAAAGACTGTAGTCGAAGTTCCACGTGTTCTTCAGGATGTTTTTTACGGTTCTAGTGGCAGATCAATAATATTTCTGCGTTATTAACAGTAGAAACACTCTTGAGAACCCGGCTGATCGTCTCTATGGCCTCTGAAAACAGTCGTGGTGATAGAGCAAAGCCTTTCAGAATACGGGTCTTCTTAATAAGTTACACGAGATCTTAAGGGTGTTTTTACGGTTCTAATGACATATCGGTTCTAATATCATATCAAGATGTCTACATTATCACCAGGAGAAATACTGATCGTCTCTGTGGCCTTTGAAAACAGTTGTGGTGAGAGAGAAGAGCCAGTGAAAATACGGGCCTTTTATTAACGTCACACGGGATTTTAACGGTGTTTTTACGGCTCTAAAGGCTGCGTAGTGAAAGTTACACGTGTTTTTAAAGGTGTTTTTGAGGCTCTAAAGGCTATGTAGTGAAAGTTACACGTGTTTTTAAAGGTGTTTTTACGGTTCTAGGGACAGATCAATAATATTTCTACATTATCACCAGGAGAAACACTCTTGAGAACCCTGCTGATCGTCTCTGTGGCCTTTGAAAACAGTCATAGTGAGAGAGAGAGAGAGAGAGAGAGAGAGAGAGAGAGAGAGAGAGAGAGAGAGAGAGAGAGAGAGAGAGTAGAGCATTTCTGAACACGAGCCTTGGGATGGTGAAGAGCGTTACTGAGATCACCACGAGGCAGCCTGAAGGAAGGACGGGAGATGGATGAGTGGAGAGAAGGAAGAGGAGGGAAAGGAAGGGAGAGAGGGAGAGAGAGAGAAACAGGGAGAGAGGGAGGGAGGGTGGGACAATAACGGAGGCAGGGGGATTAGTGTGACCAGGTCGGCGACTCAAAGACGAGGATAAGATTTACATTTCCTGTTTTTGGTGAGTGGCTGTTGTTCCTGAGCCGCTCCCCTTAAACCCCCTTGTCCCTTGGCCCCCCTTGTGCCCCCCTTGTGCCCCCTGTGTTCCCCTGTGTCCCTTGTCCTTCCAGTGGCTTCCTCTACCCCCAGTGTTCACGCAGCGTCCCCCCGTGCCCCTGGGAAGTTCAGAAACGTGGCACTGGAGATAATAAGAGTGGTTTTCTTGCTTTGCTCTCTCGCTCCGACTATTTTCAAAGGCCACAGAGATGACCAGCCGTGTTCTCAAGAGTGTTTCTCCTGTTAATAATGTAGATGTCTTGTTAATCTGTCATTAGAACGGTAAAAACATCCTTAAAACCCCATGTAACTTCAACTAGAGCGTTTTGCAAGTAGAGGAGGTGCGGTGCAGAAGTGTTTCAGAATGTGGTGGTCAGTCTCGGTGTTTCAGTTGAATTTTATGAGTTTAGGAGTAAGGATTCGAGCTAAACTGCGCGACAATAAGCGTTTTAACTCAGCACAGTCGATTTGAAAGTTGTAGTCCGTAAAATTAATTGATATTTGGATCAGTAGAGATGGTAATACGAGAAGAAATTTTAAGAATACGTGATAAAGTTAGATCTTTAAAAGTGGATACGAAGAAATTGGCTCTCAGATAAAGTGGTAGATGGTTGGAGGTTGTTAGTGTGAGTCATTAGGGAGATTTACAAGTTTAAACAGATTTATGGATGGGCATGATAGGTGGAAATAGACATGTTTTATATAAGGACTGCTGCGTGTAGGCCTGATGGCTTCTTGCAGCTTCCTTTGTTTTCTTTTGGTTTAATGACAGGTGATGGTGTTGTGGGCCTTCGAAATGTTGTTTACTAATGGAAGAATGAATAGGAAGTGGTCTTATGTCCTTTGCTCTCTCACCACGACAATTTTCAAAGCCCACAGAGATAGTTAGCCTGGTTCTCAAGAGTGTTCCTGCCGTTAATAATGTAGAAATCACATCAATGCGTCACCAGAACCATATAAACACCCTTAAAAACCAGTGTAACTTCAACTAGAGCATTTTGAAATATTAGAGGTGGTGCTGGAAGTGCTTCAAAACACGGCCCTAAGTATGAAACGAGCTTGTTCTTAAAACTGTCAAAATGTTTGATAATAATAGTACTGTAAGCAAAACGTCGCCTAAGGTTATCAAGATACGACCTCTTAGCGCATAGGAGACAAACACGACCTCATCTTATCTACCCAAGGAAGGAAAAATAAATAAAAACTAATATCACTAAGGCTTCAGGTTAAGAAGGGGCGTTGGTGTTCCGTTACGGCCCGTCACACGCTACTCGGCCCGCACGTAACAGGCGAGGCGCGGCCGTGGCGGGTGGTGGGGTTGGTGGGGCCTTTGAGTGTAGCTGCGGCGGTGCGGTCAGCGTGTGGTGTTCCCCTAGGTGTTGTGGTGGTAATGGTGGTGATACACTTCCCTGCT
>NC_087182.1:4853754-4856254 GCF_035594125.1 Scylla paramamosain
CACACACACACACACACACACACACACACACACACACACACACACACACACACACACACACACACACACACACACACACACACACACACACACACACACACACACACACACATGAAGGGTAATGGAAGCTAATGGGGAGGAGGAGGGCGGCGATAGGGATGTATGGGGAGGAGGGGAGAGGGAAGAGGGGAGAGGGGGAGACAGCTGGGGAGGGACGTTACGCGGCTGAAATGACGTAACCATCTAACAGACATCCAGGGGGGAGGGGAGAAGGGAGGGAGGGAGGGAGGGAAGGGAGGGAAAGGGAGGAAGTAAGGATGAGAGAGAAAGGTAAAGAGGGTATAAGGGAGGGTAGTGGAAAGAGAGAGAGAGAGAGAGAGAGAGAGAGAGAGAGAGAGAGAGAGAGAGAGAGAGAGAGAGAGAGAGAGAGAGAGAGAGAGGTGGGGGGGATGGGAAAGGGGAGAAATTGGGTTACTAATTGCATTCATCAATGAGATTACGCCTCTCTCTCTCTCTCTCTCTCTCTCTCTCTCTCTCTCTCTCTCTCTCTCTCTCTCTCTCTCTCTCTCTCCACACCATTCCTTTCTATATCACTTTCCCTCCCTCTCTTCTCCTCCCCTCTTACCTTTCCACTCCCTCTCTCCCCCTCTCCCTCTCCCTCTCCCTCTTTCCCAGGTAAGGCACTCAGGTAGCATAACACCTGGACATAAGAGAAAAAGTAGCGGGTCTGGAAACCTAACCTCCCTCCTCTTCCTCTTCCTCTTCCTTCCCTTCTGCGCAACTGCCCTTTGCCCGAGAGAGAGAGAGAGAGAGAGAGAGAGAGAGAGAGAGAGAGAGAGAGAGAGAGAGAGAGAGAGAGAGAGAGAGATGCCAACGGAAGGGGAACAGAAGAGGAAAGTTGAAATTATATTGAAGGGGAAGAGGAGGAGGAGGAGGAGGAGGAGGAGGAGGAGGAGGAGGAGGAGGAGGAGAGGGGAGCAAAAGGAATATGCGAGGGGTAATGTTTAATGGAGAGAGAGAGAGAGAGAGAGAGAGAGAGAGAGAGAGAGAGAGAGAGAGAGAGAGAGAGAGAGAGAGAGTGACAAACACACACACAAACACACACACATTTCAAGATATTTGCTCAGCTTGGCATGGCGACCTCTCCCTCTCTTTCTCTCCTTCTCCCTCTCTCTTTCTCTCACTCTCCATCTCTTCCAGCTGTCGGGAGGAGGAGGAGGAGGAGGAGGAGGGAAAGGATGGAGGGATGGAGGAAAAGGAGAGAAGGGGGGTAGGGGGATAACCAGGTGGACGAGGTGATAGGACAAAAGTTCCTTGTTGGAGAAAGGGAGGGAAGGAGGGAAGGAGGGAGGGAAGGAGGGAAGAAGGGAGGGAAGGAGACTGTCAATAGCAGGAGGGAAGCATATAAAGGATTGTAAAGGGAGAATGGCTAAGAGTAAGGGACTGAGAATGAAAGGAGGAGGAGGAGTAAGAGGAGGAGGAGGAGGAGAAGGAGGAGGAGGAGGGTGAAAGAGCAAGATGAGAGAGGAAGTTGAGAAGGAGAACGAGGAAGAGGAGGATTGTAAAAGAGCAAAGACATGAGAAGAAGAATGAGGAAGAGGAGGAGGAGTGTGAAAGAGCAAAACAGGAGAGGAGGTTACGAAGGAGAAAGAGGAAGAAGAATTAAGAGAAGCAAAAATGACGCGAAGGAAAATGGAAAGGAAGAGGAAAAAGAGGAAAAAAAAATCATAAGATAAGAAAACAACCTTAATTAAAGCTGGTATCATCCATTGTCTTCTTCGATATCAACACGGAAATATCGTACAAATTCCATCTAATTAACGAACATCTTCCTTTGAACTCTGCTCCTGTTTTCACCCTAACGGAACAATGCCTGGAGAAAAGAAGAGAGGAAGAGAGATAATTAAACTGAATATTAGCGAGTTATTCCTTTCTTTTTTTTTTCGTCTTCTTCTTCTTTTTGTTTATCTTCAGTCACACAAAGGAACTATATTATGAAACACTCCTGCGCCGCATCTTCACTACATTCGAAAGGCTCTAGTTAAATTTACGCGGATTTTTAAGCGTGTTTTTGCGGCTCCAGTGACAGATTAACAAGATTTCTTCATTATTAACAGGAGAAACACTCTTGAGAACTCGCCTAATCACCTCTGTGGCCTTTGAAAATAGTCGTGGTGAAGAGCAAAGCGTCTCTGTATAAGGATATGTCTTATCTTGAACAAACAGATAAAGTAAGAAAGAAAGGGAGAAAGAGAAAAGGAATTGATAAGAAAATAGGGGAATGGGGTACTTAATTCTCTCTCTCTCTCTCTCTCTCTCTCTCTCTCTCTCTCTCTCTCTCTCTCTCTCTCTCTCTCAGACACGCACACAGACAGACAGACAGACAGACAGACAGACAGACAGACACAGTTCCGCTCTAAGGAAGTTTCGGTGCACGTAATAACTCATGAATCATTCTTTATGTTTCTGGTACAATTTATTCTTTATTTTTATTTTTGTT
>NC_087182.1:4868754-4876254 GCF_035594125.1 Scylla paramamosain
AAGTGAGGAGTGAGTGCAGAGACGGATATGAAAAGCAAGATTGTGACGGGGGCGGGAAGTTAGGCGGGGAGGGACGGAGGGAGAAGCGCAGCGCGGCCATGACTCACCCGCGACACCCAGACCCGCTGACCTGGTTGTGTTCCCTCCCCGCCCAGGGTGAGGGGCGCCCGCCAGGGGGTGAGTGGCCTGGCGGGGCGGGAGGTGAGGAGGCTGACCCCGTGTGTGGCGGCAGGGGAGGAGGAGGGGGATCCGACGCCAGGGAGGGATAGAGAGGGGTAAGGGTGCTCTGAGGCTGCCAGGGAAGGGAGGTGCCCCAGGGGAGAGGGATGGTGTTGGGCCCCTGGGGAGGAGTGGGGAGGAGGATCGAGGCTTGGAGAGGGAAAGGAGAGGCGAGGGTCAGTCATCAGCAAAACACGTCACTTTTTCATCACGTATTTACATCAACTGACAACCTCCTCCTTGCTTTCCCGCCTGTTTCCCTCCACCCCTCCCTTCCTCCTTCCCTCCATCCCTCCCTTCCTTCCTTCTCTTCTCTTCTCCCCTTTCCTCCACTTCCGCCACTCTACAGCTGTCCTCTTAGCAAAATAATCAGCTGGAGAGAGAGAGAGAGAGAGAGAGAGAGAGAGAGAGAGAGAGAGAGAGAGAGAGAGAGGAAGCCCCATCCGTACACCTTCATATAATTAGTTCATTACCTTCCTAATGATAATTATCTGCAATCGTAAACTTCGCGAACAGGTATCGGCGGAGGGGAGGGGGAGGCCGCGACGCTGGAAACCCACACACCTCGGGGAGTTAAAACTGACCTGCGCCTTGCTGCTTTGCCTACCTCCGTCTCCTTATTAGACTACGCTTTGCCGCTTTGCCTAATTCCGACTCCTTACAACACTATACTGCCCTACGCTTTGCCGCATTGCTTAATTCCGTCTCCTTAGCCAGAGATAGATTGACCTACGCTTTGCTGCTTTGCGTCCCTCCGTCTCCTTATCCTACCAAAGAGACTAGATTGCCCAGCGCTTGACTGCTTTGCTTATCTCCGTCTCCTATCAAGCGTCCGTCCAGCGTCTCCGTTTTCTGTTACCCTGGAGACAAAAATATGGGAAACTTAGAAAAAAAATGATGACGCTTCAGGTAAAATAAGATGATTAAAAAAAAACAAGAAAAAAGAAAACGGATAAGTGATAGTAATACAAGGGGTGCATGACAAAGAAGAACAATGATAATATGGTATGGGGATTAAATATAGACATTATACACACAGTGACGTGTTTCCGGAGAAAATAGGGAGTGTAAGAACGAGCGAGAGAGAGAGAGAGAGAGAGAGAGAGAGAGAGAGAGAGCACCTACCTGACACACACTTTCCCTTGGCAAGCAAATTTTGTTTACGCCACAACTGCTACAACTTTATGACTTTGTAACGACTTGAGTTTACAGAGGAGGAAGAGGAAGGAGAAAGGGACAGACAGAAAACAAGAAAGAGAATAGAGGGAAGGGAGATAGAACAGGAGGAAGAAGTACGATGAAACGAAGAATAGAGAAACAGTAAGGTAGAATGAAATAGAAAGAAACACAGACAAAACAGAAGAAATAAGGAAGGAGAATCAGTAAGAAAGACGAAAGAGGAGAGCAAGAAAGGAGACAGAAAACAGAGAAACAAGGATATAATGAAAGAAGAAACAGTAGAACAGAAGGAAGAAAAAGGGAAAAACAGGATAAAATGAGGAAGGGAGAAATAGTAGGATAAAAGAAGGAAGAAAAAAGAAAGGGAGACAAACAGAATAGGACAAGGGTAGAAGAAAAGAAATTTATAGGAGGAAGAAAGAAAAAAAGAGAAAGAGCAGGATAGAAAGAAGAAAATAGAGATAAAAATAAAGAAAAACAGGAGGAATAAAATAAGATAGAGAAGAGAGGAATATTACACTAAGAGGAAGAAAACAATGGAATAAGAGAGAATAGAAGAATAGAAACAGACAGTGATGATTGTGAAGAGAGATCAGATAAGTTGATGATTAAAGCATGTAAGGAACTAAGAATGAGTGAACTTGATTGATTGTGAATTGAAGAGAAGAGGAAATGATGGGTAATAAAGATGAGGATGAGGAAATGGTGAACACGAGAGATGATGATGATGGTGATGAAGAGGAAGAGGAGAAGGACAAGAGATATAGATGCAAAGATGGGAAAATTGTTAATATGATGATGATAAAGAAGGAAAAAAGAAGAGGAGTAAAAGGAAACATGACAGAATGATGGTGATAATAGTGGTAACGATGATAATGATGAGGTGGGTGTACACGAAATAACGAACAATGAAAACTAAATAATAGATGAACGATGGTGAAAAAATAATAACGAAGAAGAGGAAACGAGAAAAAAGTAAATAAAAGAAAGGAAAGATGAAGAAGAAAAGAGAAAGTAGGTAACGCAAAATAACGGAATAACGAAACTAAATAACGAATAATAATAATAAAAAAGAATAGACTAGTAACAAAACATATGTAAAAAGAAGAGAAAATAGAAGATAGAATAATAAAAATGGAAGAAGCCAGGTGCGAGAGGATAACGCAACATAGAGGAAGAGGAGGAGGAGGAGGAGGATAAGGAGGGGGAGGAGGAGGAAGAGGAGGGGGGAAGAGAAACACCTGGACAGATAATTTTCTACCTGGCATTTAGGTTCCTGGATGGAGGGGGAGGGGGAAGAGGAAGAAGAGGAGGAGGAGGAGGAGGAGGAGGAGATTCTAAATTATGTATGTTGTAAGAGGAAAAGGAAGAAAGGGAAGAGGAGGTACTGTTATAAGAGAGAGAGAGAGAGAGAGAGAGAGAGAGAGAGAGAGAGAGAGAGAGAGAGAGAGAGAGAGAGAGTAACAGTAATATAAGAATAAATTCCTTAACACACACACACACACACACACTTTCCTTCTATCTCTATTCATCTCTTTATCTTGACCATCTCTCCACTCCTCTTCTCCTTCTTCTTTTTTTAATATAAAAATAAATTCCTTAACACATACACACACACACACACTTTCCTTCTATCTCTATTCATCTCTTTATCTTGACCATCTCTCCACTCCTCTTCTCCTTCTTCTTTTTTTCTCATCCGCTTTCTCCTTGTTTACTCCTTCCTTTATACATATTCAGCAGAGAAGAGGAAGTAACAACAAAAAGAATAAAATAAAAAAAGAAACAGGGAAAGGAAGGACTGAATAAAAACAAGATCGTGGGAAAATAGAAAGAAAAGCGAACACGAGGAAGAGAAAAAAAAAATAAATAAAAACGTTTGAAAGATATACAGGGCAAAAAAGTACGGGGAAAAAAATAAATAGAAAAGGCGAGAGGTGGGACAAAAAAGGAAGGAGAAAGAGCGAGAGGGAAAAAAAGAAAGTGAAGGGAAGGCGATACACCATGACGATAGAAAAAAAAAAAAAAGAGGAGGGAGGAGGATAAGGGGAGAGGGGAAAAAGGAAGGGAAGGAAGAGGGAGAGGGATATAGAAAGGGGGAAGACGGAAAAAAGTGGTAAAAAAAGGGAGGAAGGGAGATTATATGAAAGGGAAGTGCATGTATGGGAAAATCTCTCTCTCTCTCTCTCTCTCTCTCTCTCTCTCTCTCTCTCTCTCTCTCTCTCTCTCTCTCTCTCTCTCTAGATCATATCGTATCCTTCCGCCGCCCCTCGGACTCCCAACAGGTTCCGATAACGACGAATCCTTTGTCCGCATTCATATCAGGCTTGAATCCTTTATCCAGCATCCCTGAATCAGATCTGGCGAAGCGTTACCCGCCTTCATTTGTTCAGCGGCGCATGCGTATTGCCAAAGACACCCCTTGTGATGCAAATGTGTTTTTTTTTTTTTTTTTCCCTGCTGCCGAACTATAGATGATGAAATGTTTGATAGGCTGGTAAACTATAGATGAAAAAATGTTTAATAGACTGCCAAACTATAGATGATGAAATGTTTGTAAGGCTGTCAATTTATAGACGATGAAATTCATAATAGACTCCCAAACTATAGATGAATAAATGTGTGATAGATTACCAAACTATAGACGAAGAAATGCACACTATTAATAAGGTATACTCGTAGATGAAGAAATACATGATGAATTACGAACTATAGACGATGAAATCCATGATAGATTAACAAATGAAGGTAGACATGAATTACTGATAATGAATTACACATAGGGAAAATAAATGAATAGATAAATAGGTGAAAGAGGAGATAAACAAGATAAATGGGTAAAATACAGATGAGAAAACATAAACAAGTGAAAGGGAGAGAGAGTGATATCGTAATAAATTTTAGTGGGCGATGAATACAGAAATGAAAAGGGAAATTAAGATGCAAGTGATAAGGAAAGTAAAACGAGAAAGAACAAGTATACCCCATGAACTAATTATTATCTTGATGGAAGAACAATGTATGCCACAGAACAATGAAAATTATTTTAATATATTCCCGTTTGCTTTCCACGAGAGAGCGAGAGAGAGAGAGAGAGAGAGAGAGAGAGAGAGAGAGAGAGAGAGAGAGAGAGAGAGAGAGAGAGATATTCATCTGGTTCTCTCATCATACTGATGCAATAATGATACAAATAGTAATAATAATAATAATAATAATAATAATAATAATAATAATAATAATAATAAAATTTCATGGAGAGAGAGAGAGAGAGAGAGAGAGAGAGAGAGAGAGAGAGAGAGAGAGAGAAACGTCCTTCCGAACCTTACCAAGAATGATGCAACGAAGCTTTGTTGACGTTAGAGAGAGAGAGAGAGAGAGAGAGAGAGAGAGAGAGAGAGAGAGAGGAGTGGTGGCGACATTTCTCTAGCGGAACCAGCTGTCGCTCCATATCCGACAAAGACACACAGACAGACAGACAGACAGAGACACACGTGGCGCCTCTGACACTCCTACATGCTGCTCCTTCCGTCAACTGAGTGTCTTGTAAAAATTAAGTTCACTCTTGGATGAATCTCACTCACTCCCTGATGTTAAGTTCATTCCGTAAGAGAGAGAGAGAGAGAGAGAGAGAGAGAGAGAGAGAGAGAGAGAGAGAGAGATAAATGGGAAAGTGATCAAGGAATTTAGTAAGTTTAAGAAGGAATGAAGAAAAGGAAAACGAATGTGATGATAGATGTAGAAGAGAGAGAGAGAGAAAGAGAGAGAGAGAGAGAGAGAGAGAGAGAGAGAGAGAGAGAGAGAGAGAGAGAGACTGACTGAAAGCAATGAATTTTCCGGTGTTGACACTCACTACAGGGTGTTCCATAAAGTATTCACCCGATCTGAAACTGCTATATCTCTGTAACCACCAAGCGACCTAGATAAAACTAGTTAACCATTTAAGTGATAGTTATAAATCGTTAACCATTTGAAAAGACGGAGTAAAGTTTCAAATAATAACCTTTTCAAGTGGTAGAAGTTTCACCCATAGTCTGTTCATGGTTGTAGAGATGGAGCTGTCACAAATCCCTTTCTTTCCAAACACTGTCATAAAATCATTCACTTTAGCACTTGATAACTTTACGTGGAAGTTTGCAGTTCTTAAAAATGTGTCTATCTTTTTCGAACACTATCATAAACTCATCCCCTTTAGAACTTTGTATGGAAGTCTGTAGCAGTAAAGTTCGTGTTCTACGGAGGAAACATGATAAGCAAGACAGGGAGGGGTGCAGAGGGCGAGCAGGAAACCGTGACCCCAAGGAGTGTATTCCTGTATTCCACATCGACTTCCCGTGTATTCCTGACCATTCCAAGAAACTAATCTCTTCTATTTGTCTATCATACTTTTTTTCACCCTATTCCGTTTCTCTATCCACTGAAAAGATGATTTAAAGCAAAAAAAAAAAGTATTTATCAACCGATCTTATATGCTAGACCATTAAAAAAAAATCCTATATATATCTACCCTCCTTTTTCTTTCTCATTCCGTTAGTTCATCAAATAAAAATAGTAAAAAAAAAATTAAAGACAAAAAAGAAAGACTTCATATTATTCTACATGCACTGACATTGTATTGAGGCTCATTCTAGGAAAACTAATGTCTTTTTAACTATTTATCTATCCTGCATTGTTTTCCTACTCCGTTATTCCATTCATTAAAACATATGATTCAAAGCAGAACACAAAGGAGGAGTCTGCATTATTCAAATTTGACCACCCTCGTATTGCAGACTATTCTAGAAAAACTAATCTCAACTAACGATTTATTTACCTTTTTTCCCCTATTCTGTTACTCTACCCATTAAAAAAAAAAAAAAAAACACACAAATTAAACCAGAACACAAACAAGAGTCTGCATCACTAAAAAATCGACTGCCCTTGCACACCAGACCATTCTAGGGAAAACTACCGGTAATGACTCGTAAACACTCAACTACCCTGCTTTTTTCCACGCTATCCAGTTACTCTATCTATTAATTCTTCAGTGCATTTCGTGTCCCTCCCGTGTCCACCCCTCTCTCTCTCTCTCTCTCTCTCTCTCTCTCTCTCTCTCTCTCTCTCTCTTAATTGTACTCAGCCTGGATCCCTTTATGGTGTGGAAGGAGACGAGTGTGTGCGGTGAGTGTGTGGCTTGGGAATGGTGTGTCCTGCGGTGGTTTAGTTTGTAATGTGCTATTTGCGTGGGAACTTGATGGTGACTGGTGAGAGTGACATGTGAACAGGTTGTGGTTTGGAAAGAGATGAATGATAGAGCGATAGATTGAACTAGGAATCCATAGAAATTGATAGAACTAGGAATGGATTTAAGGGCACATGTGAGAACTAGGAGTAAATGGTAGAGGAGACAAATTAGGAACAGGGACAGAATTAGGAATCGATAAATGGCAAAGTACACAGCAGAAAAAGATAATTGACAGAACTAGGAATCGATAAACGGCAGAGAAGACAGAAGCAGGAAGAGATAAAATGGTAGAGAGGGCAGAACTACGAATAGATAATTGACAGAATAGACAGAACTAGGAATAAATAAAAAAACGAGAGAATATGAAATAGAAGCAAGACACAGACAAAACTAGAAATATATGAAAAGGTAGAGCGAATAGATTAAAGGCAAAAGAGACGGCAGAGAAGACAGAAGCAGGAAGAGATAAAATGGTAGAGAGGGCAGAACTACGAATAGATAATTGACAGAATAGACAGAACTAGGAATAAATAAAATAAACGAGAGAATATGAAATAGAACCAAGACACAGACAAAACTAGAAATAAATGAAAAGGTAGAGCGAATAGATTAAAGGCAAAAGAGATTAAAATAGAAATAGATTAAGAGCACAGGGGAGAGAAATAGGAACATATATATAAAGGAAAACAGACAGAGAGAGAGAGAGAGAGAGAGAGAGAGAGAGAGAGAGAGAGAGAGAGAGAGAGAGACTTTTTAGGCCCAGCATCCGTTACTAAATCCTTCCTCACCTCACCACAACTGACGCCTTCAATTTTAGAAAGAAAAGGAAGAGAGAAAAAAAGAAACCTCGGGGAAAAAAGGGAAAGTGTAGAAGAAAAGAT
>NC_087182.1:4883754-4913754 GCF_035594125.1 Scylla paramamosain
CACCCACACGCCCAGTCAACCACCCCTGACATCACCTTCTCCCTGTGACGTCACCGCGCAGTTGTGGGCAAGAAGGAACCATGTGGATAAGAGGGATTTCGTTTTCGTCCCACGTTTTCTTCCGGAGGGTGAAGAATTGGAGGGGGGACTCGTGTGTGTGTGTGTGTGTGTGTGTGTGTGTGT
This sequence comes from Scylla paramamosain, assembly GCF_035594125.1. Lineage (NCBI taxonomy): Eukaryota > Metazoa > Arthropoda > Malacostraca > Decapoda > Portunidae > Scylla > Scylla paramamosain. Next base: position 4,883,938 of record NC_087182.1, read on the forward strand.
GTGTGTGTGTGTGTGTGTGTGTGTGTGTGAGGAAAGGCCCGCACGCCCAAAACAAGTAAAACAACAAACAAATTCATACCCAACTGTGGGGGTATCGCTTTCAGACACACACACACACTGTGCATTTGGCACCAGACAATACTTCGCTTTCTCCACAACAAATGCATCTTTGCAACACACACACACACACACACACACACACAGAGAGAGAGAGAGAGAGAGAGAGAGGATAGACACCACTTAACTAATCTTCCCTTCCTCCCTCCTCCGCTAGCATCACCACCCTTCCTACCCTGGCGAGGACAACAGAGGAACTGAGGGCGCCGCGTCACCTTTGGCCTCCCCTGCTGGGTTGAGGGAAGCTGCAATGTTCGGCTGAGAAGCAATATTGCACTTTCCCCGGCCTAGAGGGGGTGGAACCTGCTTCGTGAGACAACACCCAAACACTCGTCACCTTCTGCCTCCGTCCCAGCGCGAGCAAAGGAGAAACAAATGCCAGTCGACGTGTTTGGTCTTACCGGAATGGTAGATAGAGGGTTCACTTATCTTACGTGTCTTGCAAGGAAGATGTCTGTTCTGGTTACGAGTGTTGTAGTGAATTCCTTTGTTTTGTGTTCTTAGATAGTCAGGATTATGGGTTAACTCTTATATTTGGTGAAGATCGTATGGCTAAAGTTTGTTTCTTAAGTGTAGTTAGTTTTTACTTCTTTATTGATGGTCTAGATTAGTTTGTAGTTATTTTTTCCCATAGTTGTATTGATTGTGAGAGAGAGAGAGAGAGAGAGAGAGAGAGAGAGAGAGAGAGAGAGAGAGAGAGAGAGAGAGAGAGAGAGAGAGAGAGAGAGTTCGCAGCCAGTATTTCATCATTAAAATGCAGTAGACCAGGTGAGGACAAGTGCATTCTTGTGGTTCAAAGTCAAATTGCACTAGTCCCGGCCTGCTGTACTTGCGTCCTGCCTGCCCCACCACCACCACCACCACCACCACCCCTCCCAGTGATGCACCTACTCCGTCAACAACTCGGAAATACCAAGATGAAAGGAAAGGAGGCTTACTCGGATATAATGCATAGTTTGAAGTTGCTCTTGTGAATAGACTGTGTGTGTGTGTGTGTGTGTGTGTGTGTGTGTGTTTTTGTGTTTTTGAATATTTTGTACTTATGCCTTCTGTTAAATGAATGCGATATAATATTGTTGTATTGAGTGTATTCTTAAGTTTTACACTTCCTGTTAGACTAATACGATGTAACAGCTCTGGCGAATACGATGTCAACTTGTTCTGGCTTATATTTTCTGTATGTCACTAATATTGCTGTGTTGAGTATATTCTGGGTCTACCTGTTTTAATTCTTGGCTTTTATACTTTATGTTAAACTAATACGATGTAACACTACTGTGGTAAATACAATGTCAAACTTATATTGGCTTATATTTCCTGTATGGCACCTGAATTAATACGATATAATGTAGTAACGGTAAATTCTAGAAGTCCCTGCCTGGTTCTGTATTTCCTCCTGCCTTTGACGTGAGCGGTTTGAAGAGGGGGATTTCAAGACACCCTCAAAATATGGATAATCCTTTTGACTATACTCTTCGGGAACTGACACCTTTAGTAGGCTTTTTTTTTTGTATATCCCTTTTTATTGGCCTAGGCTAGAGTCTCCCTTGCATAAGAAAGTAATAATTGTCTACCTTCACTAACATTAATTCAGTACGTACAATACTATGATAACACCACTGCAGTAAATATACACCCAAGAGTGTTTCTAGCTTACCTGCTGTCTGGGGGCACTGTCATTGCTGTCTCCATTCCCCGATAATCAACAGCGTCTTGTTAATTCTGAAAATAAATTAACAAAAATAAATTTATCTACATTATATACCAGGCCAGCAATCCCACACGGTGTGGCCCAGACGAACCACTACACTCATGCACACTTCATTCACACTCTTAGCTTCTGTGTTTTGTCTTTTAAGCAGAGTAAAACTAAATAATAATAATAATAATAATAATAATAATAATAATAATAATAATAAATTGGTAAATTAAATAAGAATACGTAGCTTTAACATTATTTAGACTGGCTGAAGGACCGTAATGTGAAACAAATGCGCCGCAACTCCACTACATACAAAAGGTTCTAGCTGAAGAGACGAATTTTTAAAGGTACTTTCATGGTTTTAGTGACAGATTAACGAGATTTCTACAATGTGAGCAGGAGAAAACACTTTTGAGAACCCGGCTAATCATCTCTGTGGGCTTTGAAAACAGTCGTGGTGGGAGAGCAAAGCGTTTTATAATGGTATTGCCGGTGATGGACATGTAACAGGAAGCGTCATGGTAACAATGAGGAGATTATTACATTCCTCTCGTATTTGTCCCTGTACAGAGTAGACTGTAGACGTAAGCACGCGTCACACACCCAACCTGCACTCTCCGGTAGTCTAATTCTAGCCTCCACCCAAGAACACAATGAAACAATGCCGTTTTTTTCTTTAAGCTGTAACGAAGTATGAAAGAAGAAATGTAGATAAAACAATGACATTTTTTTTTTCTTTTCAAGCCGTAACAAGCCATAAAATGAAGAAATATATATAAAAAAAAATTCTTTGTTTTTGCAAGTTGTAACGAAGCGTGAACGTAGAATCAGATAAGTTTTTTTTTTTTTTTCAAACCGTAACGAACCCTGAATAAAGAAAGGTAGATAGAACAATGACATTTTTTTAAGCTCCCTCGAAGTATGAATGAAGAAATAGAGGGTATAGTGAGGTCCACACAGCATGCCAGGCAGAACGAAGCGTAGTAAGTACAGCATAATGATTCACAAGTACGTACAGGAGGACACGTGGCGGAATGCTTTGCAGTTTTGTTGCTGTAATAGTGCATGTGTTTGCCGGATACTGGGTACAGCAGCACCAAGCACGCCTGTCCTCAATCACAGCCGGCTGGAGGAACTTTCCAAACACACTCAAAGAAGCAACAGGTCAGAATACTCAAGAAAAAAGATAACTAAGTGCACGGTAAATATTTATGCATGAAAAACAATGTTGTAATGATTGATCGAGAAATGATATGATGCATTTAATGAGAAACACATTGATAATTTCAGTGACTTTTGTGAAGTTGGAAAATCTCATCTCAAGACATATTTGCCATCTAGGGAAAAATTTCTAACTATTCTTTAAAGAAAGACAAGGCAGAATTAATTAGAATAAAGGGAGCTGAATGGATGATCAATATCTATTCGTCAGAGATAAATACATATTTGATATAAAATGCTACAGGTTTTTACTATGTTAAGACCCAAATTTATTGATGCTCTTATGGCTTGAACATTTTTTTTTTCTTGACCACATGGACCATTTTACATGTTGATGGTGATCTTAGTAGTACAGACGACGATTGCTTTCAAGGCAGGCGAGAGAGAGTACGTCATGTGAAGGAAACACCGTGCCCAGTGCGACAAGTAAGGTCAGAACTATCTCCTGGTTTCTCCGCTTGATGGCATTATTAAGTGTAGTGCAGCCATACCAAGATGCAAGAACATGGGGCGCAATGCAAGTTGCAACAGTTATTTCCGAAAAGAAAAACTCATCTGGGGTTGAAACTCCATTTGTCTTCCAAACCCTAGAAGGTGTGAGTGAAAGGCTGGTGAGTGGACTGAGGTAGTTTTGAATAATAACAGGCAGTTTAAGAGGGAGGCTTACCTGCCCAAACCCTAGAAGGTGTGAGTGAAAGCCTGGTGACTGGACTGAAGTAGTTTTGAATAATAACAGGCAGTGTAAGAGGGAGGCTTGCCTTATCTGGACACTTCTCCTTTCCCATCTTTTTAGTCACTGTTATTGTCCTATTACAGTACAAAACACGTACTGAGTTCCTTGGCGCAAAGGGATTCGCTGCCTCTCGGTGATGCGAGGTGAGGGACTGTTCCCCGCCCTCCAGAATTGTGCTCAACCTTCAGAAAAGGTATCATATAACGCATTGCCTCTTGCCGTATCTTGGCTTATCTTGTGTTCTGCTCCCAGCTGACACTCTTCCCTTATGCCTTGAGTTCTCAAATGCTTTGTGAATCGCCTTGATCGAGTCATGAACTTTATAAAGACTCAACTCCTTATGATACACACGTGCCGATCCGGATATTAAACATCTAAATGCTTGGTAATTTGTAATAATTTAGCTCAGTGTTTTCACAACTTATGCATTTTCATGTTATTTTTATTCTGAAATTACTTATGACTCACTGTTACAATTTTTGTTCTTGTACCAGACTGTATATATTTTTGGCTGCCACACCCACAAGGGAATGAGTGGAACTCGTTGGAAAGGCTTTGAATGGACGAAATCCTTATGTTTATCTGCTACATAGTGAGTGGAAGTGCAACATAATGTGACAGTGTGTGGTGCTTTTTTTTGGGCCTCTTATATAGATAGAGATGGAATGTTATTAATTACACAGACACACACAGAGGGCGTCTTACCCAAGAAGACAATGAGATCAACCATAGTTTTATTGTAAATGGTGATGTACAAAAGCTCCCCATTAATCAAGAGTAGTACTATTGGGAAAACTTTCAACCTGGTATAAGAAGTAAATGAAAAATGAAAAAAGGAAAACTGGTGAACTATTTTGTGAGAATAGAAAAGAGCTGATATCCAGAAAAAAAAAAAAAAAAAAAAAAAAAAGTTTTGCATTTTCAACACTCAGGGCTATACCAGGTTAGAATTTTCTCAATAGTTCCTGGACTGTGTTGAGAGGTGGTGCTGCCCCTTAACCCTGAACACACATTGGGAGGGAAGAACTGTCGTAATAAATTACCATTACAAATCACCCAGTGCTGTATAACCAAACAATATTCACTAAAAAAAAATAAATAAAAAAAAAAAAATTGGAGTGCAAGACTTAAGACCAGTGGTGAAAGGAGGTACAAATTGTTATATTGATCCGGCAACACAGACCCAGCACTTCTTGAACCCCAAATTAAGACAGAATTAGAAGTGATGAGTGTGAGAGGAAGCTTCAGTGGACACCATACAATACATCATCCATTTATTCGTCTCTATTCCTCTTGTTTAGTCTTTCCCTTTTTCTTTTTCTTGCTGGCTTCCTCTTCAATAGGTGCAGGAAATCGGAATGGGATAAACTCCTTGTACTCTGAAAAGGAAATATATAAACATTCAAATACAGAGGTTTTATGTTGTTTGTACTGGGAGTTGTCATACCTACACCATCTTCTCTGGGGCAATGGATCCATATGAATGAGAGGGAGTCAATATGTAGTTCTTAACATTGTCTGTTGTATGTACTTCCAACCATTACTCTTTAACCCTTAAAATCTGAGTAGCTTCTTAAAACATATTAAATCAATCTATTCCAACTTGAAATCATACGAAACTAGATACTTTTAGACTGAATGTTTTAGGGGACACAACAGACAGCCCATTGATTTTAAGACAGCATCCGTGAAATTAGTAAAAGCAAGTAATCTCAGCCTAAACAAGAGTATAAGACAGCCACAGGATTCAGAGGGTTAACCAGGCACAGTTCTCACCTTCGGGCATGTATGCCTTGATGGCCTCTGGCACCTTGATCCCCTCCTCTGTCTGGTAGTTCTCCAGCACGGCACAGATGACACGAGTGGTGGCACACATCGTAGCGTTCAGCATGTGCACGTACTCAACCTGAAAAATGCACGCAATAAATCTCCATTCAAGAAGTTAAGGACAGTAGATTAACTCAATTCTAGGCATCCAAATACTTCCAAAAGAGGGGAATAAGTTATAGCAAAGTAAATAGTAATGTATAAGATACATTACAATTGTATAAGATACAATTGCACAGTGAAAGCCTGAAAGGAGCTTAGGATAGTAGATATATAAATGTAAACCCAAACCTCTCAATACTGCTAGAAGAGGAAAATGATTACAGCAGTGAAAAGAGAGTAACTACAAAGTAAATAGTAAAGTAATAATGAGGTATAATTGCATACTGAAAACCCAAAAGAAGCTTAGGATAGTAAATCATTAAACACAAACCCAGACCTCTAAATACTGTTAAAAGAGGAGAATGATTACTGCAGTGAAAAGAGAGTAAACAATGAGGCAACACCACAGCAAAACCCTGCTCATAACAGATAACAAAACTCAACTCAATACTCCCAAATACTGCTAAATGTGGGAATGAATGCTACAGTACTAGAGTAACAACAAAATAAATAACTGCACACTGAAAGCCCACATTGAAAGTTATGAATGGATGCCCTCACTCAAATCTATGCCTTCAAATACTGCTTAATGGGGAAATGAGTGTTAGAGTAATAATAGACTAATGACAAAGTAAACAGTCCAAGAATGAGGTGATGATGGAAGTACTAAAGGGGCAATATTGCTGAGTAGTAGTGTCTCCTCTCGCCACACTCACCGCTGCGTTCATCTTCTTGGTGGCTCCGTAGCGCACTCTGAGTCTCCTGGATTGGTAGTCGAGGCAGTTGGAGCATGAGACAAGTTCCCGGTATGCTCCTGGTGATGTGGGAGAGAGATCAGTTACTGGACAAAAGCATCATCTCTTCTTCTCCTTTCCCTGTTTCTCTAGAATGAGGAGTTGGCACCAAGTATGAACCTCCTCCGGTTGTTTCTATCCCTTACATCTTCCTCTGTGACTCCTATCCTTAGCAGTTCTACCACAATTCCATCTCTCCATTTCAACCTCTGCCTTCCTCTCAATTTTCTTTCCTCAACTGGCTTCCTCCAGGCTCTTATAATCGATTCCTGGTTCTTCTTCTTAAATGACTAAACCATCTCATTTTATCTTATCACTTCCATAATGCATTCCACTCCTGCTCTTCTTATTTCTTAATTTTGTAGGTATTCTCTGAGTGACACGTGCATTCTCCACCTCAACATTCTCTCATTTACCCTCACAACTCACCAGATCCGGGGAAGTATGCCTCCAGATCAAGTTTCTTGGCAGCTGCATTGTTCAGTTCCCCAGACACAATGTTAACGACTCGGTAGGGCAGCCCCAGCGCCTTGCAGAATTCCTCGGCATTGGTGATCATCTCGTCCATCATCTCCCAGGACTTGCCATCGTGTGGGGAGGTCAGGCAGAACTGCTCCACCTGAGAGAAGGGTGAAGTGTTGGGTGTAAAGGAGTGTTATGCCTGGAATACTACAATGCTTCCTTAAATTCAAATACCCAATAGTAATAATGATAGTAATAGCCCTCAAGTCTTAAAACAAGCACTACACTACAAATCTTTGTCAAATTCACACACTTTCACTTACAATAGAAGCACAATAGTAATCTTAATGACATGCATAAACATACCAAGGCTGTCTCCCCCAAAAAAGGTGGATAGCTAGGACAAGGCACACAACTGTCACATTCACACTCATTCACACCACTCTCTTAGCCCTCTGCCCCTGATGGAGAAGAGACATTACTCCTGCTCTCATTTTACAAGAATGAGCCCCACAGTTTGGACAGTAATAGTAATACCCTCACATCTAGAAGCATCACTACACTACAAATCTTCCTCAAGCTCAGACACTTCCAAGAGACAAAAGAGACGTCACCCAGAGCCACTAGTGACATACCTTCTGGAACTGATGGACTCGGAAGATGCCCCTCGTGTCCCGCCCGTGTGAGCCAACCTCTTGCCGGAAGCAGTAGGACAGGCCGGCATACCTGAGGGGAGGCACACGTACACAAACACTCAAGGCCAGTTCCAGTCATTCATTTATCATTTGTTAGCTTGCCAACAAAGACACTTCATTTGTAATTGGGTTTCACAGTCACCTTTGGTGACTGTTTTTCATTTGGGAGTGTACCAGAAATTGGTTTAGGAGCTTACAAAAAGACTGTGGAAGTGGCCCTCAATCTTGTTTCTTATGGTGAGAGAGTGACACAATTTTTTTCAGGCAGTATTAGTAATGGTACCATTCCAAGGTTCTTATCTGTTTCACTACTGCTCTTTATTAGTTTCAGTCATATTAGTAGTTCATAATTTCTGTAAACTGAGATGATATGTTTTTACTTATGCTTATTGTATGTGTAAATACTTTCTTGGTGAATAAATCTCGTTATTATTATTATTATTATTATTATTATTATTATTATTATTATTATTACATTCCTACCAGTAATGACAATGTTATATAGTGATGCCATTCCTACCAGCACTGGCAATGTTAATGATCTTGTGTGAATAGGAATTACGTGTGGAAATAGGTAGGCATGCTTTGTATGGGGTGCCATGTTTAGGTCTGGTGGCCTCCTGCAGCTTTCCTTACTGTCTTGTGTTTTTATTGTCTTATTCTTCAGGTACAGAAACACGTAAGTTGACTGCATGCAGCTCCTCTTATTTTCTTTTGTTACCATCTTATTCCTCAGTTAAAGAAATATTTTAGTAGATGGCATTTTCAAGACAAGATCTGGCTTCCCTTATTTTCCTGTGTTCTCATTCTTCAGGCAGGAATATGGTCGCTGACTGCATGTTTCAAGACAAGATGGAAACACAAACACAAAGCAGCAAGTGAGAGCATCAGTCACTGGCAGTGTTAGTGAGTTCACTTTTTTTATGTTGCTCCTGACACGACTATGGCTGTAACCTAACTAGTACAACCATGCCCAGTACTCTACCTAACTTAACCTTACCTAACACAACCATACCCAGTATTCTACCTAACTTAATCAAACTAACACAACCACACCTAGTACTCTACCTAATCTAACCTAACACAACCATACCCAGTACTATACCTAACTTAATCAAACTAACACAACCATGCCCAGTACTATACCTAACCTAACCCTAACCTAACCTAAACCAAACCTAAACTAACCCAAAACTAAACCTAACAACTTAAACCTAACCAAACCTAACTTAACCTAACCCTATCCTAACCTAACCACTCACCTGATGGGCAGCTGGTCTGTTGGTATCCACTCGTCGCGGTGGAAGGCTGCGATGGGCTGCTCTGAGGTGGCAATGAGGTACTTTTCGTCCACCTGCTCTGAGCCGGGCACGTCACCCTTCCCTAACACCTGTGGAGGAGGCAATGGTTTGTGTGTAGTGCTTATGGTTCTCCTATATGCACCAGAATTCTTTTTAACTCTCTCACTGCTAGTTGACATGTTTCTTTAATCACAAACTACTCTAAAGAATTTATTACTTATTCTACAGCCACCTCTGAGCATAAAACTGCCTACACATTGGATAACCTTCTCTTTTCATCCCATTATCTTTCTTGTAAAATGCTCTAAAATAATATTTCCCAACCTAAGGGAAATTTTAGGATTCTAAGAGGGGGAAATCTATGGAGGGAAATAAAAATGACTGGTTATTGGCTGACAGGAGAGAGAGAGAGAGAGAGAGAGAGAGAGAGAGAGAGAGAGAGAGAGAGAGAGAGAGAGAGAGAGAGAGAGAGAGAGAGAGAGAGAGAGAGAGAGAGAGAGAGAGAGAGAGAGAGAGAGAGAGAGAGAGAGAGAGAGAGAGAGAGAGAGAGAGAGAGAGACTCATATAATGTGCCAATTGACTTTTCTTCAAGTACTATATACAATTACAAATAAAAATGTATGTTATGATTGCTTTCAGTAGTGACTTTGTACAATAATTTTGGTTGAAATTCCATAATTCAGTTTTGAGAGTTTTAACTTTTCCTTGACACTCTATGAAGGGGGAAAATCTGAACAGATGAAATGGTTGACAGGGAAAAAGACACAAAAAAGGTTAGGAACGACTACTCTAAAAGATTCTGTACACTTGCTTTAGTGTTGTGAATTGTTCCACATTGCAGTAAGAATTCAAATATGTCTATATACCAGGCCAGCAAGCAGAATGGCACAGACACAGCACCACACACTCACATCATTCACACTCTTAGCCCCGTTGACCCCCAGTGGGAAGGCACAGTTTCATGAACCACCCTACTAATGAGTTTCATGAGTGTAATAAACCATTCTTATTTTTCTATTTGTCAATAAATCTGTCTTAAATGGTGCACCTGATGTGAGGAATACTATAACCTTGGTTATTTTACATTGCTAACCTTAGTGATTCAAGTAGACAAGCACCAAAAAGTGAAAACTCTTGTCACATAACATATTTTGGTTATGTATAAATTATCTTTCTTAATCTATTAAAACTCCAGTAATGTTAAAAGTACACCAACAATTTTATTATATACCATGTCTTTTCCTGTCTGTAAAGACTCCAATGATGTTAGAAATACACCAGTAACTTGGGGGGGCAGGTACAAGAGAAAGTCTGGTGACATACATACATAAATACACCCACGTGCTCTGTCCGCCATCTATCTCTCAGCTCGTGCTATCCTGAATAAAATACTTCACTTCTGACAATTCTAATGACTAAGCTATAGGGGCTAGTTGAATGCAGATCACCTTATCTTCAAGGGCAACTCTTCTGCAATTAACTGTGTGAGGCTCAATCAAAAGGAACATTTAGAAATAATATAAATTAATTTGGGAAAGAGGATCTATGCGTGCAAGGATTCTTATGATAATCTCAGAGGGCAAATGGTCACCTGTAATTGTACATCTGGTGTCTGTATCTCTCTCTCTCTCTCTCTCTCTCTCTCTCTCTCTCTCTCTCTCTCTCTTCCTTCATTCTTCTTCTCTCTCACTTCTATTCATTCTTACTTCTTCTCTTCGCCTTACATCGTTTTATCTCTCTGCACATAACAATATTCAGTAGTGACGCTTCATATTTTTTGTGTGCACAGACTGGCTGGATATGGGGTGGGGCACTGTTTTCACTGTGCCATAGTGAAGAGGTTAAGAATACACCAATGCGAACATACAATACACACCTTGTACAGCTCCTCGTCAAACTGGGAGAGCTGGGCCACCTCCTGCATCACCTCTTTCCGCATGAAGAAGGGAGTCACAATGGGGACGTACTTCTTCTTCCCCAGTATGCTGAGGCCCAACTCCACCAGTGCCCTCTCCATGTATACTGCTGGGCCCATCAGGTAGTACCCACGACCTCCTGCAGGTGATGACAAGGATATTAGTGGTGTTCAGTCAGCACTAGACACAGACACACACATATTAATTGCTAACTCACTGGTAAGATACCCAGGTCTGGATTTGTGCCACACTCATGATGCTAACGATCTGAAGTGTTTTTTTTCATATCAGTGATGTTCAGTTAACACTAAACACACACATACTACATTCTAACTGGTATTATCACTTATATTCTTATTCTTGATAGGCCTGGATTTGTGCCACACTTATAATATTAAGGATTTTAAGTGTTTTTCATATCAGAGGTGTTCAGTTAGCAATAAACACACACAGACATACTGCACTCACTGGTAGTGTCTCTGGTCTACACTTGACAGGCCTGGATTTGTACCACTCTCATGATGCTGATGATTTTTAAGTGTTTTTTTTACATAAGTGGTATTCGAAAACACTAGCAGTAAGCCAGATTCTAGGAAAAACACAATGTGTAAACCCTACTTCAAGGCAACTTACAATATGAAAAAAAGAAAATCAGTGGTGAAAAAATACCTCAATATGACTAATAAGAACAATGCCACTGAAACTGAAGAGACAACACCCTTACTCTGAGGTAACTAACAATGGTAGAAAAAAATCAACAGTAACAAAATGTGACATGAAATAATTAGAAGCACCAGAAGGAATGCGTGAAGTCTTTATAAGCATCTACAAAAAAGTTAACAATGAAAGGAATATACGTATTTTGCAATTTCTTCCCAGTTCAGAGATTGGATTTGGCTGCAGAATGAGTAAGGATGTCTAAAAGTGATTAGAGAAAAGTTTTAGCAAGTGGCAGTCACAGGGATAACATGATGAGCAAGAACAAAGCCACTGAACCTGAAGTGACGGCTCCTCTCTTGGCATCAGAGCCTCCGATCATGGCAATAAGGTCCACGTGGGAGTATTTCTTGGTGGTCTCCTCGCCGAAGGTTCTTACCACGGCGTTGTTGTCCTGCGGGGAATTGTGCTGTTACTGCTTATGTACCCACACCTGAATACTCCATTAGTTGGGATTGCTGAGTTAGAATATGTCCTGTCTCACTGGGGGAATTAAAATACAGTGGAAAAACTCTCTTATCCTTATGCTGTTACTGCTTATATACACACCTGAATACTCCATTAGTTGGGACTGCTGAGTTAAAACATGTCTTATCTCACTGTGGAGGATTAAAATAGAGGAAAGGATCTCTCATCCTTATCCATCTGTGACTGCTAATATACAAAGGCTGGGATAAGCTATTAGTGGGGGTTGCTGAGACAATATTATCCCTTGTTTAGTGGGGGGGAATTGAAATAAAGACAAGATCTCTTGTCCTCATCTTTATGCTGTTACTGCTTACATATAGAGTCTGGGATGCTCAACTGGAGGATGCTGACAAAAGATGCCTTCGTAAATTTGATATTAACACTGGGGATAAGAATTAAGCTGCCAATTCCTTGATTACTTGACCAAAATAACCCTTCTCTCACTGTGGGGAATTGAAATACAAAGAAAAAAATCTCTTATCTCTTATCCTTAATGTTGCTGCTAACATATACAAGACTGAGATACTCTTTTAGTCATGACCACTGAGAGAAAACTATATGCCTTGATTTACTGTGGGGAGTTGAAATGTAGAGGAAAATATCTCTTACCCTCTCTTATCCTTACATTCATAGACTGGGATATTCTAAGTGGAAGTTACTGTGATAGAACATGCCTCAATTCACTGTGGGGGATAAAAATGCACAAGAAAAGCTCCCTTATCCCCTTTCTCCATTCCTTTAAGCCTTTGACAACAAGCAGGGAATATAGAGGCAGTACACTTTCACTCAGCAGCAGCATATGTTCCCTATAAGAGTACAGTGACAAGGAAGCATAAACATTACAATAGCATACTTCATGTTAATACTGATAAATATATTTCAATAGCATACATCATGTTAATACTGTCTATACGTCAAGTTGATGCCCACACAGAGGAAGATAATACATGGATTTATCCCTGATGAAAGCCTCTCACAGCTATTAGCACACCAAACAGCATACAATACGAGGCAAAGAGGGAGATGTGAATTAGCAAGGAAGAGAAGATGCATGGTAGAGGGAGAGAAAAAGAGCAAAGATAACTGAAAGCCTCCCCACAGTCAGATTATCAAATTAAGGTGAGGATGAAGATGTGAATTAGCAAGGAAGAGATACATGGACAGAGGGAGGGGAAAAAGTGAAAATAACTCGCACACACACACACACACACACACACACACACACACACACACACACACACACACACACACACACACACACAGCATATCAAACCAAACACAAGCTCCACCATTTCCTCACCTTATCATCACTAAAAGGCACATTATTATAAACAGAGGAGGATGTGAATTAGCAAAGAGAAGAGGCAAATAGAATAGAGGGAAAGGATAAGGTGAACACACACACACACACAGCACATCAAACCAGACACAAGCCCCAGTGTTCCCCCACCTCATTATCACTGACAGGCACATCATCGTACACAATGTTGCCAATCTCCTTCAGGATGGCGTCCCTCTCGTTCTCCAGCTTCTGCAGTTCCTCATTGTTCTGTGTCATGGTCTCGTCCACAAGCTTCTTCACCTGAGAGGGAGGAGTGTCACCTTAACACCACAGTCAAGGGAAGATGTCAGTGATGGCAGAGAATGGTACATGTAAAATCTTTTCCTATCAGTGTGGTGGAGACACTCGGTATGTTAGATGATATTATAACTTGAGTGACATTTTTTTTATTTCCTTATTCTCTTTCATATGGAAGGACTCTGGCCAAGGGCAGCAGAACTGATAAAAAATTAAAAGAAAAGGCTTACTGAACAGAAACGACCATTAATGTCATCACCCAACAGTGATATTTTTCATTTGCCTATTCTATTTTATATGGAAGAATGGCTCTGGAAATAGATGACTAAAAAAAAAAAAAAAAAAAAAAAAAAAAAAAAAAAAATATATATATATATATATATATATATATATATATATATATATATATATATATATATATATATATATATATATATATATATATATATATATATATATATATATATATATATATATATATTACTTCCTTATTCTTTTTAATATGGAAGCACTTTGTTTTTTTGACCAAGGACAACAAAACATAAAAGAATAAATAAATAAATAAAAAATAAAATAAAATAATAAATAAGAAAAAAGAGACCCAACACAAGCAGCCCTAACATCACAGGCACACGAGTGGCAGGTCATACCAGACCCAGCATTACCATGTCCTCACCTCCTTCAGTTGGGACACCTTGAGGGGCCGCAGCAGGTCCACTGTGAGCTCCGTCAGTTTCTCCTTCACCTCGGCTGGCACGTCTGTCTCTGTGCCCTCCGCTTCCTTGGCCTGCAGGATTAAGACCAGGTATATTAGCAATCAGTCATTCTCCTTTTGAATAAGTGGTGACTAGTTTTTTTTTCCTTTTAAGTAAGAGAGGCACTGGTCTAGGGCAACAAAGAGAAGAAAAAAGAAAAAAGGTCATTGAGGTGCCAGTCCCTTAAGAAAGGTCAAAAGAGTCATCTAAAATTAGAGGACAAGTGTTTTGAAACCTTTCCCTCTTGAGAGTTCATGTCATAGGAAGGAGGAAATACAGAAGCAGGCAGGGAATTCCAGAGTTTACAAGATGAAAACTATATCAGCAATCAGTTTTTTTAATTAGTTGTGGTGACTAGACATGAATTATATCAGCAATTAGCCATCTTCTTTTTAAATAATCTAGTTGTGGTGACTAGATGCAAACAAAGTCAGCAATCAGCCATCCTCGCTTTGAATGAGTTGGTTGTGGTGACTTGATGCACACTATGTCAGCAATCAGCCATCCTCTCTTTGAATGACTTGGTGACTTGATGCACACTATGTCAGCAATGCATGACTCAGACGCTTATCTTTTTGTAAGGCTTAGTTTTGGCACCCCCCTTCATGCACCTAATTAACTAAATTCCACCTGAAACTCATCTTTTGAAATGCATAGTTGTGGCACCATCTCAAGACATCAATGAATCAATCTTGACTTGTAGCAAAACAGTTACTGGTACTTCTAATCATGTTTCTCTAAATTGTACTCATCAACTGTCAGTGTGGAATTTTACAGTACAATCTGATTCAAAACAAACATCTAGATTATCTTACACATCAAAAACATTCCAGAAAAAGACAATTATGTAAATAAGGTGTAAATCAAGCACTTGCTACATTACAGACCATAAACCAACAGCAATTTATAGAACAATGACAAAATTTACAGTAAGCACATTAAATGTATGAGAAGCAAGCATGGGAGGACAAAAGAGTTCCTGAGTACTGAGCAAACTCTCAACATGCCTCGGTATTATCAACATTAACTATCTCAGCTGACCAGTATATCTAAATGCCCTTAGTTTGATAAGGATAAGCCACAGCATCAGTCTATCTGGTATATCCAAATGCCCTTAGTTTGATAAGAAAAAGCCAGTGTCAGTCTATCTAGTATGTCTAAATGCCCTTAGTTTGATAAGGAAAAGCCAGTGTCACAGTCTAACTAACAAACACATCAAGAAGGGGCACAGTGCAGTCACTCACTAGCCAGCATCGGTGGGCGTTATCGCAATAATGATGTTGGGTTATCAGTTACCTGAAAATAATTTTTTAAGCATTACTGATTCATCAGTATTACTGATACTTTTGGTTCCAAACTAGTGATACTTGATGATTTTAGTTTTTGGAACATGAGCATGCTGAAGTTATAAACTTTCAATATCAAATGTTGTTTTACTTAAAACAGTACTTTTCATTGGTGAAGAGACAGGAAAAACATTGAATTACAAGATTTTCTAAGATTTTCTGAATTTTCTAAGATAAAGATAAAAAATTTGAATTTATCAACCTTTTTATTTAAAATATCAATATCATTATTGCTAGTATTGGAATTTTCGATTTATCGGTTATCAGTTATTGGACAATATATTTATTGCCAGTTATCAATTATCAGTTATTATGATAATTTTTTTTTTGTTATCATGCCCAGCTATGCTAGCCAGAGTATACAGCCAAGACTGATCTGACAAAACAAAAAAGGGATCAGGGCCAACATTCAAATTTAAGTGAAGCAAACACATGAAAGGTGATTATATGTAAATTATATCAGCAATCACCAATCATTCTTTTTAATTACTTAGTTGTAGTGATAAGAGACACACTAGGGCAAGAGGCAGACTCCTTGGAATGGTGAACACGGACACAGGCCATCACTTCATCATCCAAACAATGAATGTACAAAAGTACTGAAGATTCCCATATCTCATGAAGGAGTAGCCTGCAGTACTGTGCTTTATGATAAGGCAACACAGACCACTGGTGAAAAAAGAGGGAAGAAATCTAAAATGTAGCAAAAGGAATTAAAGGTCTCTAGGCATGATAATGGAATAGCCTGCAACACTGTGCTTTATGATAAGGCCACACAGACCACTGGTGAGAAAAAGGGGAAAAAAAATCAATAATGTAACAAAGGGAATAAGATGCATAAGTCAAAAGCAATAAATAAGTAGATAAATCCATAAATAATAAGACTGCCACACTGCCATAGTGCTGTGAGGTGTGAGGTGCATTCAGCCATATAAAGGTGACTGATAAGCAGGCAGCCCTTCAGGTCAACAGGCAGTGAATATGTGCACCAGAACATGTCACGAGTCCCTGTCTCCTGGAGTGGTTCAATTACTACACTCTCACAGACATCTGTTCAATACCACAACAATTCCAGCATGACGTCTTCACTCAGAGACACATCCTCCGCACATCTCTGACTCAACATATGTACACCAATCATTGTGTGACACTCAATCATTAAAAAACATACACATACATTGCATATTAATCACACGTCAAGTGTCTCTCTTCAGGATACATCTGAGTGCTGCTGTCCTGGGGCAAGGCACAAACATGCATTGCTGGGGCTTCTATTCACTGCAGTTATTGTTTACCATCATTGGCTTACCAGCTCAGCCTGGAAGGACAGCCGCTGGGGGTCTGGCAGGCACTTAATCTCCTCAGCAGAGAAAGAGTTCATGTGTGTGTACCACCGAGCCACGGCCGGGTGTGTGAGGGGGGAAGGGGATGCTGGCAGGCGCCCCATCAGCCGGGAGTCCCTCTCACTCGGCTCATACCCACACACGTAACTGTACTCACGCAGGTGCTTCTCTAGGGTCTCCAGGTCTGGGCCTGTGCTCCCCGCCTCCTCCTCCTGCTCACCCTTCTGCCGGGCGGCCTGACCACAAGACCACACCACACCCTCAGTTCATTCCCCCATAGAGAGAGTCAGGAGTTTCAAAGCTGAGATGTACATGAGATTTCACACAAGATCCTATGTTAAAAGGCTGTCTGATTTCACTGTAGTAGACTGACTGGGAGTACATTATTGAAGAAGAATAAAAAAAAAAAAAAAAAAAAAAACATTAAACACCATTCAAGAAGTGACAGATCCTCATGTGCCACAGAGAGCCTTGAGACCAATCACATATGAGTACTAGGACATGTACCTATCCAGCTCCAAAAAGTAAAGAAGTGAGGCAAGTAGTAACACCAAAGGCTATAGAGAAGTCTGCGTTACATGTACCAGGAGCATCTAATGGGCTGGTGATGGTCACTGGGCATACACAAAGATTTCTAAAGTCACAGGTTTGTTTTGGACATAGGCAGAGCAAAGGAAAATTGTGTTCTTTGTGTTTTGTGCCTTCTGCATGATGGGTTTAGAATCATCACACCATGCAATATGTTTGTTTAGGCAAGGTGTGGCAGTCAGCAAGCATCCTGTGCATTATGAGCAACAAAACTTCTAATGGATGCCTCCTCAGTAACAGTAAACTTCCTAAACCAACATGAAATATCTGTATATTATAATGTTGTAAGTGCTTAATTTACACCATTCATGCCGGGAGATCCCTCACAAGGACAACAGCCAAACGCTCAGGATAAGGTGGTCAGATCACAGATAGTAGTAAGTTAAAGTTATTTTCCTAATCTCCAATGTTTTAAAGTGTCAGCTGGTTTATAATGCAATGAAAGGGTTATAATTAAAAATATCATCTGTTTGTGAATTACTGGGAGAATTTGAACGATAGGAACTGCCTCATGGGTCAGCTGGTGTATAATGCAGTGAAGGGGTTAAAATTAAAGGTGACAGCTATTTGTGAATTCCTGGCAGAATTTAGATGACAGGAGCTACCTCTCGGAACACAGCACTAGTCAGGTCAGCCAGGACACAAACAGGCTGCTCCTCACCTTCTTCTTCTCCCCGACTGTCTTGGAGATGATGTTGCCCATGCGGTTGAGGAGGTCCCCCTTGTGCCGCGCTGAAACACACACACACACAGACACACGTTAAATAATCATATACAAAACCCTTCAGAACACTAACTCTGCAACACACACATACACACACATACACACACGTTAAATACTCATTATAAACACACTTGAGAACACTAACTCAATCAAACACACACATAATAATGAACCAAAGTTAGGAATGGCAAGGTTATCCCTGAAGAAATTAGACAAGAGTACAGAAAGGAATGAAAACAATACCCAGAACGAAATAAGGATATTCAGTAATGAATATATAACACAAAAACCCAGAAAGAAATTAATAATATCTAGGAAGAAAAAAAAATCAGAAATGGAAAGAAAATCCAGGAAAAAACGGGAAATGGGAGAAAATAAGAAAGAAAAAAAAAACGAGACAAAGCCAATAAATACAAAACACCACAAAAAAAAAAAAACAAGAACAAAACACCAACACATCACCCACACCCAACCCTTAAAAACCCAATTACCTGCTCTCCATTTGGTATCCTTGTCTATCACAGCATCCACGGCTCCTACGTCCTTGTATCTCCTTCTCTGAGATTCCCGCACCTTGGCAGGATCTCCCCCTTGGTCCTCTCGGAATAACACAATATCCAGCATGGCCGCCTTATTTCTGCTGTCACTGAGTTAGGAAGGAGTCAATCTTGCGAAATTCCTCCCCAGTCAGCTGTCACAACCTCCACGCTGCCCGGCCGGGGTGTATACATGACATGATGGCAAGAAGAGTAAGGGATTCAAGTCTTTATCTGGTACTATAAGAGGGTTGGCATTTCTCTTATTTTTGTAATGAGAGCCAGTGATTTTTTTTTCAGATAATTTATGGTCATTAGTTTTTGGTTATAATGCAAGGGTGTGTTGCTTATTTAGAGTAATTTTTATCTTTTTATTAAGTATAGGAAGGTTGTGTGGTCTTCATAAAGGGGTTTGGTTCTATTTTTTGATGCTCTTTTGTGTACTTTCACCATGGACGTGAGGGCTATGAGTTTTGTTTATGTGCAATACGAGCCTAATATTTCGTCAGCCCATGTTGGGCTTCTGTTTATTTACATTGATGTCTTTTTTTATTATGAGAAAGGTTTTTTGTTTTGATCATTATAAGTTCGTATTATTTTGGTTGTAATGCAAGGGTATTTTGTATATTTATGATTATTATTTTTTCTTTTTTGTTCTTATTGAATATGATTTTTCTGCTAATTTATCAACTATTAATTTATTTTCTTACTTTTCTGCTACCACATATACTCATTTCAGTGAAATTTTCAAAACTCAAAGTAAAAATCAGAATAATTTATCCACTCACCTTAAAAAAAAAAAAAACACAAGAAAAAAAAAACAAGACATATTTTACACATACAAATACATGCACAAACACCTTAATAATCGACAAATTCGCCTTAAGTACCGCTATCCTTCCACCACCAGATGGCGCGGCGGGAACCCACAAGTCGCCGAGATCGCGGGAAATAGACGTGTTATTCACTTTTCCTGCAAAATTTCCTACTCTATCTTTTTTTTTTCTGTGCCCGGGACGTGACAGGCCAGTACCACAGGATCACGCCACAGCACGGAGGGTAATGTAAGTATAAGGAATAGTGCGTAATAATGATAAAGAGAAGTACTGAAGAAAACGTAGAAGAGGTTTAGGTCCTGCCTTGTGAAATGTTAACCATACATTAATTCTTTGTATTTTCCGTCATTTTAAGAACTCCATTAGGGTTGCCAGTGTTTGCATGCCGTTATATTACAGTTTCCTTTCTGTTCACTCGATATATAAGGATTTCCAGGCACCATGTGAACAGAAATCGTAAAAAAAAAATAATAAATAAATAAATAAAATAAAGTAATGAGTGGTTATGGGATTTGATCTTTTAAACTGCTCTATTTTGTCATTAAATTCATTTATGTATACGGTCAGTGAATAATACTAAACCCTACCGTGTATCCTTGTTTGTTAGTGTAAAAGCTTCCTTATTATCAAAGAAACGAGTATATGTTTGTAAATACTTGGTCAGGATTTCCTTCAGATAACCGTGTCCTCTTTGTATTACCTGTTACGTTGTTAGGTACCTGGTTAGCTCGTTAGATCGGCCTCTGTGACTTAACGATCATAATACTGTCATTTCCTCCTCGGTGTTCGTCGCTTTTCCTCATTTCTTTCATCTTAACACTTTCTCCGTGCGCGTAAGTTAATTCACCAAAGATTAGGAGGGGTGGAAAGTTGAGTTGATTAGGTATGTGTTGGGTCTATAATTTTCGTGCTTCACTTCACTACCTATGCTACTTCTAACTAATAAAAGTAACGTAGAATACAAAGAGATAAGCTGATTAGTGTTTTAAATGCTAACTAGGCCGTTTTGACTTACTGATATTTCGCTATTAATCACTTGTCCGCATTTCTCTCGTTCTGACTTGCTGTCTGTGTTGATACGTATGTGCTACCAGTGCTCCCTCTAACTAACGCAGCTTCCATAGAATACAAAGAAATAACAAGGTATTAGGTGTTTTAAATGCTAACTAGGCCCCACTATTAATTGCTTTTCCTAATTTGTCGCTTCTCGATACTTCTTTCGAGCGATAAATAATGAACAGTCGCGGTTAAAAGTTGTCTTGCTTTGTCTCTGGTGAATCGTAACCAGCTCTGGGTCGAAGGTTTGAACAGCGGTGCGTCGTGAGGAGAGGAGTGTGAGGTGCCGCCGAGGGGGAGGGACCTGAGGTGGTTACAGTTTATGGTGATGAAACAAGACACAACTTATGACTGCGACTGTACAATTACTCATAAAGGTTCGTGTATGTGTGTGTGTATGTGTGTGGACCTGTTCATTCCCCACCTCTTCAATACGGCGAGTACAGGATACGAAGCATATTTCCGAAACGCCTCGACTGCATATGGACGCCACTTGCCTAATGAAAGCCTGGGCATCGAGAGGGCTCTAACCTTTATGTCACATCATACGACACAATATATAACTAATTATGACTACCGATGGCACGCAAACTTAATCCTCTCTTACTGTATCACATTGTCACAGTTACGGCGTGTTTGTGCATCGCCGCCACCTTAGTAGATAGACTCGCCGTATAGAAAGGGGTGGGGAATGCACGGGCCCTTCCCCCCTCCCCTAACCCCACACAGATCCTTACCAACCTATGAGTGACTATTTTGTTTGAGAAAAAAAAAGGAGGCGGAGGGGTGAAGAAAAAACAAGTCACAAGTTAAAAGAAAAAGCGGGTGGGAAGAGAAGGCATGAAATAAAGTAAGAGAAAGATAGATTGTGAGATTAACACCGTGTTTTTGAGTGACTGTACTACCTGTTATACTTCTAATATAACGTCTAGAGAGATTAGGCAATAAGTGTTTTAAGCGTTAACTGTAGTGGCACCAGACTACGCACTTGCGGAGTTGGCTGTACTTCTCCGCGCTGTTGCCACCTCAACCTCAGAGTGACCAGTACGGCGCAGTATAGCGGATTCACGTGCAAGCCCTATACGCGTTGCTAAGTGTAGCGGGAGATATACAGTGTCTTCGTTGTATCATTAAACTGAAAGCTATAAAAGAATAAAATAAATAAATAAAACGCTTATAACTTTGATTAATCATGGAAAAGTACAGTATGAGTGGAAGAGAGAGGTGTTCATGTGCTTGTCAACTGTGAACGTGACAGCAGTGTGGGGGCAGGAACGCCATCACCCCGACTACCAAGTTCAGTTCCACTATAGGCTGTCTTGATTACTCCACGCCAGTTATTATATTGGAGAGGAACTAAACAAAGGAAGGCGGAAAGAGTAATTTGTGAGCATTGTTTGTATGGGAGTTTGTGTACATGGGAGGGTTAGGTTTGTTGTGGTGGTGCAGGTGGAGGCGCAGAGTGGAGGAGGGATGAGTGGGGGGATGGGTTATGGTTAGTAGAGGGGGAAGGGAAAGAGAGTGGAGGGAGGTAATGGTTAGCAATGTGGGGGAGGGGAAACTGTGTGGGGAAGGTTATTATTAGTAAGTGAAGTATTGTTGCTGCTGCTGCTTTTCATTATTATTATTATTATTATTATTGTTGTTGTTGTTGTTGTTGTTGTTGTTGTTGTTGTTGAGGTTGCTGTCATCGATATTACTACGCTTGGACATGCTGTTACTCATTTCATTGGCACTTTAAGAGAGTTGAAGGTTTCTGTCAATAACGAGTTATCTACAAATAGTATTTTATTTTAATATAATGTACTAGACGCCACTGAGACACAAAACTTGTACTTGTTTCACATACTTATGACATACAGTGGTCACGAGGACAGCCAGTGGTCACGAGGACAGTAAGCAGAGATTTTACACGAGAGAGAGAGAGAGAGAGAGAGAGAGAGAGAGAGAGAGAGAGAGAGAGAGAGAGAGAGAGAGAGAGAGAGAGAGAGAGAGAGAGAGAGGAGGTGGGGGAGGGAGGAGCTGTTTTTCCGTGGGTTTGCGTCACTGGGTGAGCACCACCAGCCAGAACATGAGGTTGAACAGCACCACCAGCACGGGCAGGATGACCAGCCGGTACCAGCGCAGGAGTCTCGGCGCCTCGGGCATCCTGGTGTCGGGTTGGGGCTGCGTGGACGCAAACACCTTCACCTCCGTGCTGGGCGGAGTGGTGGGACGCACGCAGATGTGCACCACGATATTGGTGAAGAGCAGGAAGATGATGAAGAAGAACCACACGTCGATGAGCTTGATGGAGGCGGTGGCGGGCAGCGACCTGGACATGTTGGCGAAGAGCGTGTACAGCACCAGCAGTGTGGTGAGGGACATGATGGCGCGCACGTTGAGTGCCGTCACCTGCACGAACAGCGTGGCCCAGCTCACCAGTAGCAGCAGCCCCGACGGCAGGAAGGTGGATAGCATGATGACGCCCTGCCGCCGGTGCAGCTCAAACTCCACCCTCAGGCTGTTCTCGGTGGCGTCCACGCGGTCCACGTGCTTCACCGTGTACATGGCCAGCGTCTCTGGCCCCGTGTAGCTCACCTCCGTTCTGGGGGAGAACCGCACCGCCGCCTCGCCGCCAGACTCCGGCGCCAGCTGCACCTCCACGGCGCACCGCTGCTGGTCGAAAGGGTACGAGTACAGCTCCAGGTAGCAGGCCACCCGCGCCAGGAACCGTTGCGTCAGGTGCAGACGCACGTGCCTGCCCTCGAACACCGGGTCTGGGGGAGAAGGAGACACAGGCAGCAGTGCAGGCAAGGCAGCGGGACGCCCTCTCGCCTTCCTACTGTGGCGAGTGTGAGGGTTACAGTGTTCAGTGTTCCTAAAGAACTTACCTATGTTGACGTCATTGAAGGTCGGGTGCGTTGGCGGGGCGACGGCCTGTGCCAGGAAGCGCCGCCCCAGCTCCTCCAGCTTGCCGCCGTCCAGGTTGGCGACCCGCAGCAGCGGCCGCCACAGCCGCCCAGAGTCTTCCTCAGCCAGCATCACTCCCTGCCCTATCGCCCGGAGGTGCCGGAAGTTGACCCGATGGTCGCTCCACATCAGGGTCAGCTGGAACTCCAGAGTGATGGCCATGTTGAGGTCGTCCACGGCCGCAACGCGCGTCAGAGTTATGGACGACTCCAGCTGCAGGGTGGCGTCCTCCGAGGACTCCAGCGGCGGCGGCGGAACCTGCTTGAGCAGTGCGTCGTTGCTCGCCTCCACCACGGCGCAGCTCGCCTCGTCGCTGCGGTCCGGGCAGTCGTAGTGGAAGTTGCAGCGCAGGTGCGGCGCGATGCACTCCCCGGTGGAGCACGTGAATTCCTCAGCGGCACAGCGGGACAGGCTGGCGTGCAGCTTGTGGCCCGCGGGCTGGCCGCACATCTCCCGCTCAAGGCGCCACAGCTGCCGCCCCAGCGGATAGTTGCTGCCCACCCCGAGTCTCCATAGTAATGTGGCGTTTATGTTCGGGTCCTCCATCTGCCACCTGCCGAGACTGTCGCGCCAGGCAATCAGCAGACCCTGGTGACTCCAGAACACAGGCCGCCGTTCGGGCGACCCCACCACCCTGAACCTGGCCTCCAGCTCCTTGTCAAAACACAGTCCACGGAAGTGGAGGAAGCTGGTGCGCTCAAAGCTGCAGGCGGTGCAGCGCTTGGACTTGCAGTAGTCCGGCTCCCAGTAACCGTCGAGGCGCAGCTCGGCGCAACCTAACACGGAGTTGTTGATGTTACTGGCGGGCCGGAAGTTGTGGTAGGCGAGTTGCGCACCGGCTGGGATTGTGCTCCACCCTGCCGCCGTGAGCCGCGTGCCCAGCCACAGCTTCCACGTCGACGTGGGCACGCACATGTCGCTGAAGGGCGCCAGCTGCTGCGTGAGACGCGCGTTCTCGATGTCGGAGGTGGGCAGAGCCAGGCTGCCGTCCATCACCTGGCACACCGCCAAGGACGCCTGCAGACTCCTCTCCTCCGGCAGGATGGCGTAGAAGGGCTGGTCCCTGAAAAAAGAAGTGGGCATGAGTTTAATGCGATCATCTCTGTTTTTAGAAGCTCGCCATGTCCTCGCTGAGAGGCGCTTCACCTGCAGAGGCTGGAGGGCGGCAGCCGGCTCTCCACGCTGCCGAACAGCTCCACCTGCGAGGTGTCCGTGGAGAAGAGCACGTCCTGGGTATGGGGTGTGCCGCAGGAGGCTAGGCGGCGCACGGCGGCAGGCTCCAGCAGGCGGTCCCACATGTACACCTGCGTGATGTCCCCGCGCATCACCTGGGGGTCACACAGGTGTGGTACTGGTTACTGCCGCCCGTCACCCCGCACCGCCTAACATCGCCTCCCTGTCTGGTCCGTCCGGCCCTCACCTGTGTAGCGTCGAAGTTGCTGCTCACGTCATCCTGCTCCTGGCCCAGGATCACCGTGCCGTTCATGAGGAAAGGCCACCTGCCGTGCGGCTTGCCGCGGTACTCCTCCTGTGGGGGGGACAGGCATGACACTCCAAGGCATCAACGTGCTCGCCGCTGCTGGAGGACGAGTAGTGAGTATCAAGTATGAAATAACTAGAGTGATGATAGTGGAGGGAAATAAACACTGTAATGGTGACGGGAGAGGAGGAGGCAAAGGAAGGCGCCTCGTTCTGCCCGTGAGTGTTGAGGATGGAAGGAGGATGGCTGTGCTGAGTGTCAGGGGGGGGACTTGCCTTGCCCTGCCAGTAGAAGGTGTAGCTCTGGGCGTCGAAGAGGTGGCAGGCGTGATACCACACCTCGGGCACCACCACGCCAGGCAGCGGCCCCTCCGCCACGCTGTCAAAGGACCACAGGAAGAAATCATCCTCTCGGTGACCTGGAGGAGAGAGGAACAGTGAAGCCTGACGTCTGTACACTTGCCCACCACTGCACACACACACACACACACACACACACACACACACACACACACACACACACACACACACACACACACACACACACACACACACACACTCCAATAATCACACACGCTCGGGTAAACATCTTAACGTAGGAAAACCTGATACTAAGGTCGCAAGCAATTTAGACTCTGAAAAATCACTTCGAGTCTCCATTACGAAATACATATCATCGCTTGAGTGACGTGTTTTTCAGCAAATTATCGGATATTTTCCATAGACGTGTATCAGGATTTCTACGTGTGTGTGTGTGTGTGTGTGTGTGTGTGTGTGTGTGTGTGTGTGTGTGTGTGTGTGTGCACCTTTACGACTCTTGTTCTCCCTCGTGTCGCAGTGAATTGGCGTGTGGATAATGCAGGTGACAGGTGTACGTAGGTGTGGATATATACAGTGTGTGGGTGGCAGAGGTGTCCAGAACCACTCCGCTGGTCTGACTTGTGAACGTAAACTTAATTTGTTGGTGATTTATTGTGTTGGGTATTAAATTTACATCCACACACACACACACACACACACATTCTCTCTCTCTCTCTCTCTCTCTCTCTCTCTCTCTCTCTCTCTCTCTCTCTCTCTCTCTCTCTCTCTCTCTCTCTCTCTCTCTCTCTCTCTCTCTCTCTCTCTCTCTCTCTCCGTGTCTTCACCTACGGTAATGCTGTCACGGAAGGTAATGTAGGAGAAGTGTACGTTATTCTCCACAAATACGACGAATCTGTAATTAATGAAAGCCAGTGAATACCTCTCTCTCTCTCTCTCTCTCTCTCTCTCTCTCTCTCTCTCTCTCTCTCTCTCTCTCTCTCTCTCTCTCTCTCTCTCTCTCTCTCTCTCTCTCTCTCTCTCATTTTTTCGCTATGATGAAATATGGTAATCATTATTCATTTATTTATTTTCTGGTTTACTTATTCATTTTATCTATTGATTCACTCATTTGCATATTTATTAATTCATCCATGCAAATAGTCGCTAGTTGGTTGGGCAGGCAGTGATTCGCTTCTTCAGTCAAGTCATTCATTCATTCATTCATTCATTCAGTCATTCATTCATTCATTCATTCATTCAGTCAGTCAGTCAGTCATTCAGTCGGTCAGTCAGCAGTTTTCAGTTAGTTTATATATATATATATATATATTTTTTATTGGTTAGATATTCAGTTTATTCCCCTTTTTTTTTTTTTTAAACTTGTTCGTCAGTCAATCAAGTCAGTGAGTGAGATCAGTCAGTCAAGTCACCCACTCAGTCAATTTGTTATGTAATTCAGTCGTCAGTCGGTCATTAGGTAAATCAGTTAAGTCATCCAGTCAATCAGTCAGGCAATTCACCAGTTAACCAGTCATTCAGTCAGTTAGTCAATTAGTTAGTCAGTCAGGCAGTCAGGCAGTTAGTTAGTCAGTTAATCAGTCAGTCAGTCAGTCAGTCAGTCAGTTAGCCGATCAGTCAGTCAGTCAGTCAGTCGGTAAGTCAATCAGTCATTCATTTAGTCAGTCAGTCAGTCAGTCAGTCAGGCAATTCACTCAGTCAGTCAGTCAGTCAGATAGTTAAACGGTCAATCAGTCAGTCAGTCAGTCAGTCAATCAGTCAGTCAGTCAGTTAGCCAATCAGTCAATCAGTCACTCAGTCAATCATTCAGTCAGTCACAGTTAGTTAGTTAGCCAATCAGTCAGTCAGTCAATCAGTCAGTCAGTCAGTGAGTCAGTCAGTCATTCGTCACTATCAAACTAAGCAAACCACATTCACCAAATATGTCACAGCACATTGAGGTTCACTTTCACCAACCAACAAGAACAACTTCCGCCACAAACTTCTGAAACTTCACTGGTTCACGAAATGTACTCTGCTGTTCAAGTTGTGAGGTGAACTTAAGGTAAATATTTAGAATTTGAAAGAGAACATAACGCAACTCTCTCTCTATCTCTTTCTTGGTGGTGCTGAGGTATACGAGATAATGGTGATGGGATTGACTGAAAGTGGTAATGGTGGTGGTGATTGTGGTGGTGATTGTGGTGGTGACGGAGGAAGTGCTGTGGTGATTACTATTGATGAGGATACATGAGTGGCAATCTCTCTCTCTCTCTCTCTCTCTCTCTCTCTCTCTCTCTCTCTCTCTCTCTCTCTCTCTCTCTCTCTCTCTCTCTCTCTCTCTCTCTCTCTCTCTCTCTCTCTCTCTCTCTCTCTACCTGACCCAGTAGCACAGAGTCAAGGCATCAATGGTTCTGGCGTCGCGGGAAAAGTTGAACCGTAAGAACACATCGTCTGCCGTCGCCTTCGTCGCCTCCCTCTGTAGACTGAACACTTTAATACCCTCACCCTCCTCTCCCTGCTCTCCCTCACCTGTTGGGAGAGTGGGAGAGCATACAGTGGAGTGGTGGAGTGGTTAGCGTCCCATCTGTGTGCTTTGAAGTGTGGAATGAAAGATTATTTTTACTTCTTCTAATTCCTACGTTTAAATACGAGTCACTGATTGGTTCTTACCTGCGAGAAGTTTGTGTTGTACCTGTGTTTCGTCCGCTCTCTCTCTCTCTCTCTCTCTCTCTCTCTCTCTCTCTCCTCTCTCTCTCTCTCTCTCTCTCTCTCTCTCTCTCTCTCTCTCTCTCTCTCTCTCTCTCTCTCTCTCTCTCGCAAGGCTTCGTGGTTGTGTCGCTTTCTCATGATTAAATTGTTTAGTCTCTTTTATAATTTACACTCAGCTCTCTTGAAGTAATAATTCGTGGAAGTATTGAAGGCTTTTTAAGAGATATGAGAGGGTTATGTCAATCGATCCCTTAGTTGCCAGATATTCAAGGGAGGGAATTTCAAGGTACCTTAATACTTGCATTAGCTTTTTATTTACTGGTCTCTCATTTTCTTTTACCGAGAGAGTGAGAGCATTGTGGGTATTTTTTTCGTTTCCTATCTGTTTTTTTTTTTTTTTTTACCCTGGCTTTTTCTCCTTTGTGTATTAAGAAAACCTGTGATTGGCTGTTCGTTTCGTTTTCCTTCGTTTTCTTTTACTGGGGATCATTTACTTTCTTTCTTTTCTTTTCCTGACCTTGATTTTTTTTTTATTTTTTTATCTCAGTGTCCTCCTCCCTTGCGAATTAAGAAGAGATCATGTTATTGGCTCTTTGTTTTGTTTTCCTTCGTTTTCTTTTACCGGAGAGATCATTACTGGATCGTTCTTTCCCTGCCATTGTTTTTTTTTTTTTGTCCTTAGTCCCCCCTGCCATGTGAATTAGGAATAAATCATGTAACTGGCTCTTTATTTTGTATTTCCACTTTTTCTTTTACTGGGCAGATCATTATTGGGTCTTTTTTTTTTCTGACTTTTTTTTTTTCCATCTTCCTCCCTTCCTCATAAAAAGATAAATAAAAACGTGATTGGTTCTGTTTACTGTTTCCTCGTTTTATTTATTTATTTTATTTTTTTTTATGTAGGAAGGATACTGGCCAAGGGCAACAAAAATCTAATAAAAAAAATGCCCACTGGAATGCCAGTCCCATAAAAGGGTCAAAGCAGTGGTCAAAAATTGGTGGATAAGTGTCTTGAAACCTCCCTCTTGAAGGAATTCAAGTCATAGGAAGGTGGAAATACAGAAGAAGGCAGGGAGTTCCAGAGTTTACCAGAGAAAGGGATGAATGATTGAGAATACTGGTTAACTCTTGCATTAGAGAGGTGGACAGAATAGGGGTGAGAGAAAGAAGAAAGTCTTGTGCAGCGAGGCCGCGGAAGGAGGGGAGGCATGCAGTTAGCAAGATCAGAAGAGCAGTTAGCATGAAAATAGCGGTAGAAGACAGCTAGATATGCAACATTGCGGCGGTGAGAGAGGGGCTGAAGACAGTCAGTTAGAGGAGAGGAGTTGATGAGACGAAAAGCTTTTGATTCCACCCTGTCTAGAAGAGCAGTATGAGTGGAACCCCCCCAGACATGTGAAGCATACTCCATACATGGACGGATAAGGCCCTTGTACAGAGTTAGCAGCTGGGGGGGTGAGAAAAACTGGCGGAGACGTCTCAGAACACCTAACTTCATAGAAGCTGTTTTAGCTAGAGATGAGATGTGAAGTTTCCAGTTCAGATTATAAGTAAAGGAC
>NC_087182.1:4918754-4936254 GCF_035594125.1 Scylla paramamosain
GACGGTGTACGGGAACGGAATCCGTGAAAACGGAGTAGTGTGAGCCGGACCTTAGGAACTGTTTTTATTAAAAGAGTTTTAAATAAGTTAAGGTAAATGATATCGTCTAACTGTTAACTATCATATTATTTGTTTCTGTTTTATTTGTCATTAACTGCTGTTATTGACCTTTGGAACTTTACAAAGCTGAAATCAAACGCTGCACACTGAGAAACTCCACTAAATAACCCTTTTATGACCGTGCTTAAAAATTATAATTGTATTTGCACGATGTCATTTTATTCACCTGACAAGAAGCCATTAGTGGTGAAGGAGTTCATGCATGTTTTTTTTTTTCTTATTCACCTGTGTAACGAATAACACCTGTAGCGTGCCTTGTACCCGCCCAGTACAGGTAAAAGATTAGGAATTCCACCTTTTATACCACTTCTTGTACAATTTCTTCCACTCAGACACACTCCATTGCAGGTCATTCTATTATAACAGTTTTTCTACCCAGCCGCAACTCCCGCTAGCCAATGGTGGTTTCATGAGAGTTAAATATGCACGCGCTCTTACCTGGCCTCACCTGCTCTCACGTGACCCTCGGCAATCAAGCCACGCGCACGGGATTAATTCGTAATTTCTTCCTTAACTCGCAGTGCAGTTGTGCCGAGTTTGTGTCTAGTGAAGCTTTTGTGTTGTTCCTCTAATTTAACAATTTTAAGTTGACATTTCGTATCTTTTCGTCGTGTCTAAAGTTTTCAGCATTATCTTGTACTTTCAACTCAGCATCTCGTGTCTTTTCGTCAGCATTGTTAAAGGTCTTCACTATTTTCATTTATCTTGGCATTCCGAGTTTTTTTAGACAGCTTTTCTTAAGTCCGCAGTATTCTCTTGTATCGCCAGTCCAGCTTTCCTTTTATCATCAGCAGTGTGTGTAAAGTCTTCAATATTTTCCTGTACATGTAACTCAACATCCTTTATCTCTTTTGTCATTATCGTATAAAGTTTTTTAACATCATCTTGTGGCCCCAATACATCACTTCTCATCTTTTCGTTAATATTGTCTAGTCTTTAACATTCTCTCTTGTACCTTCATTTCTTCTTTCCTCTAGTCTTTAACATTTTCGCTTGTGCCTTTAACTCTAATTTCCTCTAGTCTTTAACATTCTCTCTTGTACCTTCAACTCTTCTTTCCTCTAGTCTTTAACATTCTCTCTTGTACCTTCAACTCTTCTTTCCTCTAGTCTTTAACATTTTCGCTTGTGCCTTTAACTCTAATTTCCTCTTTTCGTCAACATTATCTAAACTCTAAAGCCTTCAACGTTCTTCTACATGTTAATCTTCTTGAGCCTCTAGCCCAATATTTGCCGTTCTTTCCTAAACATCTTTAAATATTTCAAATTTTTTATATCTCCATTTTCTTCTTACTTATCGACATTTCTCTTTCCTCTTTAATATCCTTCCACAAACGTTTCTTGTCTTTCTCTAACATCCTTCCCTATATTCCTAATTTTTTTCCCTGTTTCACCTCCAACCCAACATCCCTCATTGTCCTTAACCCTTTCGCTGCGACATGAAACAATTAGCAGCACCAGAAGCAATGCGTGAAGTCTTTATAAGCATCTACAAGAAAATTAGAGATGAAAAAGAATACAGTATGCAATTTATTTCCCAGTTCAAAGATTGGATGTGGCTGCAGAACAAGTAAAGATGTCTCAGAGTGATTGGTAATTAGGGAAAGGTGTGTCCAGGGGCAGTCAAAGGGTTAACATTCATTTCCTTTCCCCAATATTGCTTATTCTTTCATAGTCTCATAATTTTAACCCTTTATCTAACCCACGCTTCACTCATTCACTTTGTCATTCTTAGTCTTTGAGCCTTTCCTCGTGCACCTCACCTCTTTCATCCTTTCCTGTCAACCCTTAACCTTGTCATTTGTAATTTATTTTCCCATTTCATTGCTGTATTTTTCTCTATTTTATTTCTTCCTAATTATTGCATTTTTTTTGTTGCATTTATTTCTCTGTTTCTAATTATTGTAATCACTCTTTCTTCTCTGTCTGTCTCTTATCTCATGTTCCTCCCTCACCTTTCATACCTTCCTGTCGCCTTTTCTTCGCCTTGTTGCTTAATACCTGTCCATCTGCTTCCTCCCTGTACCTCTCACATTCAGTTAATTCGTGTTTACCTTCTCGGCTCACCTGGGCGGATATTTATCACCTTGTTAATCAGGAATGTGGAAATATGTACGTGTTTTGCTACGTGTGTGTGTGTGTGTGTGTGTGTGTGTGTGTGTGTGTGTGTGTGTGTGTGTGTGTGTGTGTGTACGCTTTTTTGTTTGCTTTGCGTGTCCCTGCGTGTTTTATTGTGTGTGTGTGTGTGTGTGTGTGTGTGTGTGTGTGTGTGTGTGTGTGTGTGTGTGTGTGTGTGTGTACGCTTTTTTGTTTGCTTTGCGTGTCCCTGCGTGTTTTATTGTGTGTGTGTGTGTGTGTGTGTGTGTGTGTGTGTGTGTGTCAGTCACACTTAGGGTTCACGTTTGTGAGTGTGGTAGTGTGTGTGTGTGTGTGTGTGTGTGTGTGTGTGTGTGTGTGTGTGTGTGTGTGTGTGTGCGCGCGTAAAAAAAAATTGCTCACATTAATTACATTGGATGTCATATATTTTAATTACCAATTCCAGTAATCCGTGTTTTTCAATGCTGCACAATTACTAATGATCTTTTTATTGTACGTCTATCTATCTGTCTGTCTATCTATCTATCTATCTGTGTGTGTCCGTGTGTGTTCTCTTCATCATTCACGTCCCTGTTCTTTTCTGTTTGATATCATAATTTAATTTCTTTCCTCTCTTCATCCGTGCGTCTTTCATCCCACATGCAAACTTGTTTTTTCCTTTGTTAATGTACGTATTCAGTTTGCATGTGCACGATTCAGGCGACGTTAATAAGAGAGAGAGAGAGAGAGAGAGAGAGGAGAGAGAGAGAGAGAGAGAGAGAGAGAGAGAGAGAGAGAGAGAGAGAGAGAGAGAGAGAGAGAGAATTACAATGTTCCTTATTTTTCTA
Organism: Scylla paramamosain; assembly: GCF_035594125.1. NCBI lineage: Eukaryota > Metazoa > Arthropoda > Malacostraca > Decapoda > Portunidae > Scylla > Scylla paramamosain. The sequence goes on from NC_087182.1 coordinate 4,921,798, forward strand.
TTCTACTTTCTTTGGAAGCGCTACTACTACTACTACTACTACTACTACTACTACTACTACTACTACTACTACTACTACTACTACTACTACTACTACTACTACTACTACTACTACTACTACATCAACAACAAACCCACATACCATTCACGGACGACGCCTTTGAACTAACAAGGAGGAGGAGAAGGACAAAGGAGGAGGAGGAGGAGGAACAAGAGGTAGCAATCTGCAGGCTTGGTTAACTTTGCCATCTCTCTCAGTCCTCTCACTCAGACCTGTGTGCGTGTCTCCTGCTCACCATCCTGTCCCTTCCTCCCTTTGCTGTCAGTCCGTGCATACTTCAACACCTGTAGACAAAAGGAGAGTGTGAGGCTGCCTAAGACTGTGGGCATGAGTAAAGTGAGGTTTTGTGTTACTGAAGGTGTGATGCAATGACTCTTTGTACTTTCTTTTATATGGCGGTGTAAGGGCGTGTGTGTGTTAGTGAAGTAAGAGGTACTGTGAAGGTGTATGTGTGTGTGTGTGGTTTTGCTAGTTGAGTGAAGGGTGTGAGTGTGTTTGTGAAGGTGTGTGAGGGTGGCTTTGTTGAAGTGAGGGGAATGAAGGTGTGTGTTCGTCAGGGTGAAGGATGTAAGTTATTTTATGTTAGTGAATTGGATAGTATGAGGATGCGTGTTTGTGAGGGTATGTGAGGGTGACGATGTTAGTCAAGTGAGGAGAATGAAAGTGTGTGTGTTTGTGAGGGGTGATGGATGAAGAGAAGGAGGAAGATGAAAAAGGGAAACACAGACAGCAACGAGCTTAAAAAATACGTCTGAAGGAGGAATGGAGAGGGAGAAAAAGTGAACAGAGAAAGACAAACGTAAATAAGATACGATATTGATGAATGAAGAGAAGGAGAAAGATAAAAAAAAAAGAAACAAACAAGAACAAGACTAAAAATAAAACTGAGGGAGAAAGAAAAAAAAAGCTGAAGAATAATAGCAAACAGGATACGAGACAGTGAAATGGATGTAGAGAAGAAAGATGAAAAAGGGAAACAAACACAAAAACGAGCCTAAAATACGTCTTGAAAGAGGAATGAAGAGAAAAAAAAGCCAGAAGAGAAAGAAAAGTAAATAGATACGAGACAGTGAGATGGATAAAGAGGAGTGAGATTAAAAAGGGAAACACAGACAAGATCAAGATTAAAGGAAAAAAAGACTGAAGGAGCAACGGAGAGAGAAAACGTGAGCAGAGGAATAAAAAATAAATAAACAGAATACATAGAAATAATATTAGATAGAGACGTAGATTTATGAGGAAATAATTTGCTGGAATAGAGTTGGTTTCCTTCCTATCCCTGGCTCTGTGAAGGTCATAGGGCAAGGTAATAACAGCCGTACGTATATTGGAAGGTAAATAGAGAGAACATTGATGAACCTGTAAAATAGATGGTAGAATAAATAGGAGGTGTTAAGTTGATGAAAGACATAAATAGATAAGATAGCCTTGCATTAGCACACACACACACACACACACACACACTCTCTCTCTCTCTCTCTCTCTCTCTCTCTCTCTCTCTCTCTCTCTCTCTCTCTCTCTCTCTCTCTCTCTCTCTCTCTCTCTCTCTCTCTCTCTCTCTCTCTCTCTCTCTCTCTCTCTCTCTCTCTCTTGAATGTGGACGCACCTTTAATGACCTAAAACTTACGCTGGTTCTTATATAATTAGTTGAGTGTTTAGGTTTATACAAGAATTTTTTTTTTTGTTTAATTAACTCAGGTTTCATGTAAAATATAAAACTATGTACTATATATTATATAAGTCAAAGGCCAATAAACATTCTCTCTCTCTCTCTCTCTCTCTCTCTCTCTCTCTCTCTCTCTCTCTCTCTCTCTCTCTCTCTCTCTCTCTCTCTCTCTCTCTCTCTCTCTCTCTAATGAACTTACGAAACGGACGCAGTACTCTCTCGTTATTTAATTATCTCTGTAATTGAGCCACCCAAGGAGCTATAATGTCCTTTGCCTCTTCTGGTCCTCACACGTACCGATAAATATTCACCCCCAGGTCTATTAAGGAGGACTAATGAGCCTTGAGAATTACGTAATTTGGTCAGCTGCTACTGTGGAGGATGCTAATGTGGTTGTTTTTGTGTAAGGTAAGTTTGTTTTTTGATTATGTAGGTGAGTGTGTGTGTGTGTGTGTGTGTGTGTGTGTGTGTGTGTGTGTGTGTGTGTGTGTGATTTTTATTTCTTTATTATTAACTGTTATTTTGTTTTTCGTCAATTAGATAACTTTTTTTTTTATGAAGGAGTGTCTCTCTCTCTCTCTCTCTCTCTCTCTCTCTCTCTCTCTCTCTCTCTCTCTCCTCTCTCTCTCTCTCTCTCTCTCTCTCTCTCTCTCTCTCTCTCTCTCTCTCTCTCTCTCTCTCTCTCTCTCTCTCCCGTCTTGGTTACTCTCACTTTTCCTGCAGTGACATGAAGTGAGGTGAAGGGAGAGAATCGCTATAAAATTCATTATTTCATCATTAGAGACAGATGAAGTGAGGAGGATCATACTCATCACACACAGCTCGCTCATCACATCAGGAAATAACAGATCCTCATCACTATAAGACAATTAAGTCATCATATTAAGAACATTTTACTCACGGATAAGGCATTCTGTTCCCTCATCACTCACTTAAGAGCTGCAGACACTCATCACCACGTTGCTAAGATTTTACTCATCATAATTCATACTCTTATTCATCACTAAAAAAAGCAACTTAGGGTATACTCACCTTACGAAATATTCATCACTTTCTTACTAAAATTTACTCAACATCATTAAAAACAGTATACTCACCACAAATTGACTCATTACAAACTCAAATTGACTCATCACAGTTAAAACCAGCATGCCCATTACCACAAGTCACTTATTGCATAGTCTTCACACCGAACTTTGCCACTGAATTTACTCATCATACAAAATACTCATCACTACACTACTAAAATTGATTCATCGTACAGTTAAAATCAACATATTCATCACCACAAGTCCCTCACGGCATAGTCATCACACGAAACGAAAAACTCATCACTTTTGTCTTTAAACTTAACTAATCGCAAAACTGAAGCCAACATATTCGTCACCACAACTCATTCACGGTATGCTCATCACACGACACCAAACACTCATCACCAAATTTACCCATCGTAATTAAAAACAACACTCATCACCTTCAAATAACTAACCCACCACAACAGCTTCACTCACCACCACTGAACTAAACTCATCACACACAAAAACAACACCACACTCATCACAACAACCACCACCACTCAAGACAACCGACTCATCACACCCTCACATAGTACTCATCACCACTAAACTCATCACACAAGAACACCACCACATTCACCACCCATCACCACAGCATATCACAAACTCACATATACACAGGTACACGTCCCATAGATCACCTGTACACACCACACCTGAGGAAAGACAACACCAGGTACTATTACTCACACCTGCACACCTGAGTAGAGATAACCTGTAGCACCACAAATGAATCAAGACAACACAGGTACTCTTCCCCTCACCTACAGATCTCGCAGCACCTCCTCCTCTCACTGCCACTTTCCTATTGGTCAAGTTAGTCGCCACCACCCTGACACTTACCAGACACTCATTGCTCCTCACCCCATCCCCCCACACCGTCCCATCCCCCCACCTTCCAGTTCACCTTCCAGTCAGCTTTCCAGCCCTTGTGACGTAACATAGAGCAAGTGATCCATTGGTTGTCAATACTTACATTTTCTTGAATTATTAGTGTGTGTGTGTGTGTGTGTGTGTGTGTGTGTGTGTGTTGTCATTCGTGATTTGCATACCTTATTCTTTTGTGTCTTCTATAATTGTCACTCTGCAATACTTCTTGTCATCTGTAACTAGCCCGTGTATGTGTCTATCTATCTATCTCTGTCTCTGTGCGTCTGTGTGTTTCTCCGTCACTAAAAGAACAGTTAGTTAGATTTTTGAAGTGCATCAGAATGTGCGTGTCAAGTTTCAGGGGTTTGTTCTCAAGTTCCTCAGTGTTCTCGGCTGTGGGTAGAATTTGCCAGATTTCCTTCGCTCCTCGATGTTTGTGGAGGTATGCGGCCTTCGACTGCATTCTGGCTGTTGTTGTTGTTGTTGTTGTTGTTGTTGTTGTTGTTGTTGTTGTTGTTGTTGTTGTTGTTGTTGTTGTTGTTGTTCACGATATCACTACTACTACTACTACTACTACTACTACTACTACTACTACTACTACTACTACTACTACTACTACTACAACAATCGAACACTCCTCTGTTACAAAAGACACAAAAAGCAATTCACCGAGAGACACTTTGTTCAAACCCACTTGAGTCTGTCATAAGTGAAAAACAACAATAGCTATTTAACTATTGATGCGACCTTTATGTATTCATGGAGAAACACACACACACACACACACACACACACACACACACACACACACACACACACACACACACACACACACACACACACACACACACACACACACACACACACACCCACACACACACCCACACACACACACACACACATGGAATAAAACCAAGAGACACGTAATGATGAATAGCGAACACAAGCAAAAATGAATACATGAATAAAAGATCAAGATGGAGGAGGTGAATGAAATGTGAAAGAAAACCTGGTGTTATTTTACCCCTTTTGTAGCGAAGTCCCTTTGTTAGGTAGAGGCGTGTGGTGTGAGGATTTGTCTACCCATTGCAAAGGAAAGCCGGTCATTTTGGCGTCATATAAAGGCTGGACTATCACTTATTCATTTCCTATCATCATTTCTAGGGCTGCTTGGTTAGGATAGCATAAGAGAAGCAGTATATTCACCCCCATATGAGTGTGTTCGTTGTAATTTTTCATTTCGGCGTCATATGAGGGATTATTCAGTCCTTTATACACTTCAGGTTGTTATTGCATTGTTTGGTTTGAGATGTATAAGAAGGCCAGTAATTTCAGTGCTATTTGGGAGTGTTCATTTATACATACTCATATTTTAAACTATCATTCTGGGGTCATATGAAGGGAGAGGGATTATTCAGTCCTTTATACGCTTCAGTTTGTTATTGCATTGTTTGGTTTGAAATGTATAAGAAGGCCAATAATTTCAGTGGTACTTGGGAGCGTTCATTTATACATACTCGTATATATTTTAAACTATCTGGTGTCATATGAGGAATGATCTGTTATTCATTCCTTTTATACATTTTATTGTTATTGCATTGGGTGGAAAGACTAACAATATCAGTGCTTTATTGGAGTGTTCATTTATAGATGTTTATATATATATTCTAAACGTATCATTTTGACGTACGGTTATATTTCTTTACTTTAACTCATCATTGAAAGGTATGTTTGTTGTGGACAGTATAATGGAGTATGCTTCACATGTCCGGGGGGTTCCACTCTTACTGCTCTTCTAGACAGAGTGGAATCAAAATGCTTTTCGTCTCATCACCTCCTCTCTTCTAACTGACTGTCTTCAGCCTCTCTCTCACCGCCGCAGTGTTGCATCTCTAGCTGTCTTCTACCGCTATTTTCATGCTAACTGCTCTTCTGATCTTGCTAACTGCATGCCTCCCCTCCTCCCGCGGCCTCGCTGCACAAGACTTTCTTCTTTCTCTCACCCCTATTCTGTCCACCTCTCTAACGCAAGAGTTAACCAGTATTCTCAATCATTCATCCCTTTCTCTGGTAAACTCTGGAACTCCCTGCCTGCTTCTGTATTTCCACCTTCCTATGACTTGAATTCCTTCAAGAGGGAGGTTTCAAGACACTTATTCATCAATTTTTGACTACTGCTTTGGGCCCTTTTATGGGACTGGCATTTCAGTGGGCATTCTTTTTATTGGATTTCTGTTGCCCTTGGCCAGTGTCCCTCCTACATAAAAAAAAAAAAATAAATAAATAAAATAAGGTCAATAATTTCAATGTTGTCTTGGAGTGTTCATTTATACATACTCATACGCACTCTAAACTGTCATTCTGGCGTTATATGAGACAGGAGATTTTGATTATAATATTCCTTCTCATACACTTTAGTTCGTCATTACAAGGTTGCATTACATTGGTTGCAAACCAACAATGTTTGGTTTGCAGTGTGTGAGACTAATAATTTCAGTGCGGTATTTGAGTGTTTTAAGTCAGGTTAGGTTAGGTTACACGTGCTTAGGTTAGGTTAGGTTAGGTTACACGTGCTCAGTTAGGTTAGGTTACGTTACGTTACGTGAGATTAGGTTAGCTTAGGTTAGGTTACACGTGCTCATATTGGTTCTAAACTGTCACAACAAAAGATTACAGAGGTTTTCAAAAACTAGGTCACCTTTTTCTTATTCATATTCTCTTTGATTGTATTTTTATGTTTTATTTACTGAAGTTGATGCTCCTTTTAGCTTTTTTTAATTCTTTGATATACATGTAACAGTTTTACCATAACATGTTTCTGCTTAGCTTCCTTAATTTTTCTTTATTATATTATTTTAATCCGCTTTGGGAATTGTATTCAATTAACCGGAAAGCGTATAGTCAAATAGACATGGTTATAAAACATAATAATAATACTTTAAGCTGCTCAACTCAACATAGACTGCAGCATGAAAGAGAGTGAAAGTGTTATGTACTGGTATTATTTCAGATACTTGTTACTTTGTGTGGTGGTGATATTGCAATGCCAGTGTAGGCTTAGTGGAGGCATAGGCACAGTATCTCTTTATTTGCAAAACTCGTTCAGTATTACCACACATGATCAGCGTTTATTTACATTCATTTATATTTACATTCACTTACTCCTTTTTAATGTGATGTGATGTGTGTATTTTTCAGGTGAGGATACGGTGAACTAGTCTCTATTCAATACATCAATCATTACCAAACGTGGTCACTATTTATTCTCATTTAATTACTGCTTGTTAGTGTTGTAATATTCTGTTTGTATATAGATGAAAGTTTAATTATTTTGGCTCCACAAACTCACCTCGCTTTCAATACATCAGTTATTTCATTATTACCACTTATGATCACCTTCTATTTACATTCAGTCACTCTTGTTCATGTAGTAATAATGTTCTGTTTGTACATACACGTAAATGAAAGCTTGATAACTTTATTTCCACAAACTCAACTACTTTTCGGTACATCAGTCATTCGAGCATTGCCACTTACAATCAGCCTTTATTCTTATTTAATTGATGCTTGTTGATGTTGCAATATTCTGTTTGTATAAAGATGAAAGTTTAATTATTTTACTTCCGCAAACTCACCTCCATTTCAATACACCAGTTATCTCAGCATTAACACTCATCATCAACTTTTATTCACATTCAATCGCTCCTTGTTAATTTAGTAATGTGGTGCTTGCAATGTGCAGGTGAAGCCTTGATTGTTACTATTATGATTTTATTTCCGCAGATTCATTTTAGTTCACTACATCATTCATCCCAGCGTTACCACACATGGTCAATATTTAATTACTCCTTGTTCATGTGGTAATATTCTGTTTGTATACAGATGAAGGCTTAATCATTTTACCTCCACAAACTTGCCTCAGCTTCAATACATTATTCACTCCCGCGCCGGCGCACACACACAGCACTTTTCACTCCCTGTCCGAATAACCACGAGAAAATCCCTTTATCAATCCTTCATCAACACTGCAACAATGGTACACGTCTTTCGCAAGGCTCTCCGTGGAAGGGTTGGCATGACGACCGCACCTGAGACTCAAACATTCACGGCTCTTTGAATAGTGAAGGAGCAAAACGAAATATATCGCACCAATAACCTTCTGTTTGCATTGTAGTTTGTGGCTGTGATCAGAAGGTTTTATTAAGTGTGTTCCTGCTTGACTGTGCTGGCCTTCAATCCTCCCTTGTGAAGTGTACCGGAAGACATGCAGCGTCGTTGTTCTATCATTAAATCGAAAAAAAAAAAAAAAATGAAAGAAAAAAATAACAGTCGTATGTAACAACTTATAAATGAATAATTAAGGCAAAGGGTGACAGTATGACAGGTGTTCGTATGCCTGCCAACTGTGAACGTGACAGCAATGTGGGACAGGAACAGTCAGCACCTGGAATACCAAGTTAGGTTGGATTCACAATAGATGGCGTTACTAAAATCTTCTTCCTGCCTGTGTCTTTAATTCTGACTTGTGTACAGTTTGCTCTTCCGGTTAGACATTGTTATTAAATTTCATACAGCAAGCGCCTTTAACCCTTTCACTGCTGTTCTCAATATCCTTCCCATTACCGGTACTTCCCACTCTGAGACGTATTTTCTTCTTCTAAATCCACTTGCAAACATTCTACTGGCTAAAAATTGCAATATGTTTTTTTTTTTTTTTTTTTTATCCTCTTCTCTCTTGTAAGTGCTTATAAAGATTCCGTACATTGCTTTTAGTGCTCAGAATTGCCGTGTATCGCAGTGAAAGGCTTAATTCCGACCTCTGTACTGTTTGCTCTTCCAATTACAGAGTTTTGTTATTTTTTTTTTTTCCCCTATTTGACTGCTCTCTGCATTTTTTAGTAATAGGGGCATAATATCTTTCTTCTAGCATGTGTCTGTCAGTGAGTTTATTCAGTTTGTACTTCCAATTATAGGATGCTACTGTTCCATGTGTTTGTTCGTTACCCAGTGTACATTCTGCACTTCCAATTAGTGTTTTTTTTTTTTTTTTTTTTGCTTGTTTGTTTTTTTAAGTTTCTTCCTGTGTGACTCTGTGGTCGTCATCTCTATACAATTTTTTCTCCCTTTTCAATTAGAGGGTGTTACTAAACCTATTCTTCCATGTGCTTGGGCTCGTTAACATATATACAGTCTTTTAATTTATTTATGTTTTATTTTAGAGGGTGTTACTGAGTCTATCTTTCCATGTGACCTCTATACAGTCTTCTCTCCAAGCCTCGACATATAGCGGTAGTGTTATCATCAGTCCAGCAAATGTGTCCTTGCATCGCCTGTTGAAAAAGAATACCTCCACGTGGGAAGACCTTGATTTGAAGCTGTCTGTGTATTGCTCAATCTAGGCTAAAGAGAAGCTGTTGTGTAAGGCTGTGTTGTTTTGCTCATTGAAACTAACAAGCCATGCAACAAACTAACTAACTAACTACCCAACAAACTAGCTAACCTCATCTCCCACCCACCCACAGTCTGGGCCAAAGAGGAGCTTGTATGTTGTTACCGTGCTGTTGTGTAAAGCTGTGTTGTTTTGCTCATTGACACTAACAAGCCCACCAACAAACTAACTACCCAATAAACTACCCAACCACATCTCCCACCCACCCACCCAACCAGTCATTCAACCAACCAACCAACAGGAAGCTATTGGTACCATTCCCTTTACCTTTGTTCCTCCCCACTAGTACTTCCTCACTAGTATGAAAAATTACGTAGGTATGAAAAAAAAAAAAAAGTGAAAGTGTAAGAACTAACCTGACATGAAAAAGTTATCCTGGCGTGTCCTCTTTGTCCTCAGTAGTAATGGTGATGGAGGTGAGGCAGGACTCCACCCCACTGGACATCAAATAGGGGCAGAAATAGGTGGCACTGTTGGCCATGTAAACACGACTTAGTCCTCCATCGCCTCCCATCGATCTGTGTTGCTTTCACCCACCAATCACCGGCGTCAGGAATGGGGAGTATATCACAGCTGTCACCTGTCATGGGTACATAACATAAGAAATAAGGGAAGCTGCAAGAAACGACCAGGCTTACACGTGGCAGTACCTGTATGAAATTTACCCACCCATTTCCACCAATCCATAAACCCGTCTTAGCACTAACAACATGATTACTGAGTCCGTTCCACTCATCTATCACTCAATCACTGCTAGATGTATTTATCACCTCTACGCTTCTTGGCCTCGATACACTGCAATATATGTCACAGGGTATTGCTGTATTTCTCCTTTTACGTATCTTGTGTGTAGCTCAGAATGTAAGACTGTAGTAAGATAGGGAAGCTGTAAAAGACATCAGGCATACACGTGGATAAAGGTAAAGGGTTAAAATTTCTCTCTCTCTCTCTCTCTCTCTCTCTCTCTCTCTCTCTCTCTCTCTCTCTCTCTCTCTCTCTCTCTCTCTCTCTCTCTCTCTCTCTCTCTCTCTCTCTCTCTCTCTCTCTCTCTCTCTCTCTCTCTCTCTCTCTCTCTCTCTCTCTCTCTCTCTCTCTCTCTCTCTCGCGCGCGCTCTGTCAATCTTTAAGCGGAGCCAGTGTAAATGACGGCCATGCGTTATAGTTTTCCTGCTCCTTGGTGGCTATTGATGGAGATACAAGGTCGATACCGCTCAATGTGTGTGTGTGTGTGTGTGTGTCTTTGTGTGTGTGTGTGTGTGTCTTTGTGTGTGTGTGTGTGTCTTTGTGTGTCTTTGTGTGTGTGTGTGTGTGTCTTTGTGTGTGTGTGTGTCTTTGTGTGTCTTTGTGTGTGTGTGTGTGTGTGTGTGTTGTGTGTGTGTGTGTGTGTGTGCGTGTGTGTGCGGTGTGTGTGTTTTACCCTCTCTGTTCGTGGTGATCATTATTTTTTCTTGTTCTGGGTCTTTTTTTTCATTTTTTCGTCGTTTTTTTTTTTTTTTTTTTTACTAGTGTGTGGTTTGTGTCCAGTAGATTAATTTCCATGGCCACGTGTGTGTGTGTGTGTGTGTGTGTGTGTGTGTGTGTGTGTGTGTGTGTGTGTGTGTGTGTGTGTGTGTGTGTGTGTGTGTGTGTGTGTGTGTGTTATGGAGACCACACTGCACTGCCCACCACCTACATACTTATGAAACTACTACTTGTCCATCTAACTTCGCCCTCTGTCGGCAAATTGCAACACTAGTCTGGCCCCACCACTGTCCCGGAGCGGTGGGTGTGTGAACTGAGTGCAATGAAAACGGATCTCAACCTAACATGAAACCGGTGGACGCACTGTAATGAAATTTTACCAAGAAAAAGGATACATAAACCATATTAAATGTTTTTCCGTTTGTGTGTGTGTGTGTGTGTGTGTGTGTGTGTGTGTGTGTGTCTGTCTGTCTGTCTGTCTGTCTGTTTGTCTGTCTGTCGGTCGGTCGGTCGGTCGGTCGATCGGTCGGTGTCTGTCTGTCTGTCTGTCTGTCTCCAGCAGCAGTCATTAACTCCTCTCCCCTCCCTCTCCACTTCCTTCTTTCCTTCCCTCCCTCCTTTTTTCCAGTACACTCAGGAAAGACGCGACAGGGAGGGAGGGAGGGAGATAAACATGAAGCTCGTTAACCTTCTCCCTCACCCTCCTCATTAAAAAAAAAAAAAAAGGGAAAAAAAGAGAGGGAGAGAGGGAGGGAGGGAGGGACGGAGGGAAAACTTGTGTGAAAAAGAGAATAATATGAAGGACAGTAACCCAACACAGCAGCACACATTGTTATTAGTTTGATGTGTGTGTGTGTGTGTGTGTGTGTGTGTGTGTGTGTGTGTGTGTGTGTGTGTGTGTGTGTGTGTTTGTGTGTGTTTTTTCCTTCCTTTTTTTCTTTCGTGATTTCTTTTTTATTTTACTTGTTGTTGTTGTTGTTGTTGTTGTGGTTGTTGTTGTTGTTGTTGTTGTTGTTGTGGTGGTGGTGGTGGTGGTGCTTCTTCTTCATCCTTTCTCCTTTGTTTATGTTCCTCCTCATGAATACCAATGACATTAATGGCAGGAATAGCAGTAGTAATTATTCAGCCATTACCTGTTTGTTTCCTCTCATTCATTCGTCCAATTATTCATTCATGTATTATATCCGTATCTCATTTCACCGCAAAAAATGTCATTTGCATCTATATATCATTCAAACGCAATTCATCCTTATATTTATTAGCAACGGCACGCCTTTTTTAAACCGTGCACTTTGATCTCCGTATTGTCAGTAGCTCCCAAAACTACCTTTAAACCCTTTCTCCTGCGACACGAAACAATTAACAGCACCAGAAACAATTTGTGAAGTCTTTATAAGCATCCACAAGAAAGTTACGGGTGGAAAAGAATGCGTTTTTGCAATTTCTACCCAGTTCAAAGGCTGGATGTGGCTGTAGAACAAGTAAAGATGTTTCAGAGTGACTGGCATCTAGGGAAAGCTGTACCAAGTTAACCCTTTTCCTGCGATATGTAACAATTAAGAACACTAAGAACACTTTATAAAAAAAATATGTACTTGTAGCTAAGGTCCGATCCACACTATATAGGGACGGTCACGCTCATATCACGGTCCAGTCATATATTAAATGCATTTCAAAGGGACCGTGAGCGCCAGTGTGAATGCTTACACTAAAATGCATGTAATGATACGTGACTGGACCGTGAGTGGACGTGACGAGGGTGACCGTCCCTATAGTGTGCATCGGCCCTAAGTCAGAAGCGATGGATTTAAAGAATAGGTTTTCTGTGTCCAGTGTACAGTGTTAAGAGGTGGTTGAGGAGTGAAAGTAAATATTTGAGTGTGCTTTGTGAGGGAAGACGTGTCCTGTGGCAGTGAAAGGGTTAAATTGTGGTGCGAACTGTGGCCTAGTGAACAATTTTGAAATCTCCTGCCTGATCGTTTCGCGTCGGTAAGGTTGGTATGCATGGCTTGACGTGAAGCTGATATGCCGATCAGTTTCCCATGTCTTAATATATGGCAAGCATCCTTAGTGTGCAGGGCTGCCAACTGTTGCCATCATACTCACCAAACGTGTCAAATAACATCGTCCATTGTGTCAGAATGTAGAGATATTTTTGAGTATATAATTACAGAGTGACTGGCGAGGCTATATGTTTCGAATTACATGTGAATTACAACTGATATAATTTTGTAGCTAGGATAAACTAAAGGTGACTACTTTGTATCATGGAACTTATGCGGAATGGGTTCATAATTCGCGTTCTTTTATAATATAATTAATTTTACTCTTTTCTCTCAGTAATTCTGTTTCTAATCCTCTCTTTTTTCCCCATTGTAATTACCCCTTTCATCTCCTACAAAGCATCAGACCCTTTGTAATAATTTCTTTTTGTCTCAGCCTCAAAGCCTTATATATGTAACTATTTTCCCTCCCCTTTGCGGCATCCTGTTGTATTTACTGCCTTGACTCTCGCCAGGCTTTCGGAACCTCTACATTTATTCTTTTGATCTCCCTTATAGTTTCAGTCTTTATACTTAACCCTTTTTTGACCCTTTACAGTTTTAAGATTCTTATATCTATTCTTTTTTGCCTTTAGTTTCGTAAGTTTTATATATATTTTTTTCTCTTATAGATGTGAAGCTTTTGTAATTCACCTCTTCTTTGTTTCCATTATTTCACAACTTTTACATTTATATCTTTTTTTTTTTGTCACTTTTTGTTTCAAAAGCTTTATAATTTACTTTTTTCGTCTCTTAAAGTTTCAAGACCTGAATAATTTAGTTTTTTTGTCCCGTATAGTTTCAAAATCTTTATAATTTACCTTCTTTTTCACTATTATTTCAAAACATGCACATTTACCCATTTTTGTCTCCACTATAGCTTCAAAAACTTTATAATCATCCTTTTTATCCTTTATAATTTCAAAAACTTTTATAATTATCCTTTTTTAGCCTTCATAGTCTCAAAACCCTTATAATTTATCCTATTTTTATCTTAGTTTCAAAACCCTTATAATGTATCCCTTTTTTTTTAATCCCTTATAGTTTCAAAAACCTTATAATTTTTCCTATTTTCATCCCTTATACTTTCAAAACCCTTATAATTTATTCTATTTTCATCCCTTATACTTTCAAAACCCTTATAATTTTTCCTATTTTCATCCCTTATACTTTCAAAACCCTTATAATTTATTCTATTTTCATCCCTTATACTTTTCAAAACCCTTATAATGTATCCTATTTTCATCCCTTATACTTTCGAAAACCTTATAATTTATCCTATTTTCATTCCTTATACTTTCAAAACCCTTATAATTTATTCTATTTTCATCCCTTATACTTTCAAAACCCTTATAATGTTTCCTATTTTCATCCCTTATACTTTCGAAAACCTTATAATTTATCCTATTTTCATCCCTTATACTTTCAAAACCCTTATAATTTATCCTATTGTTTGAAAACCTTTATAAATTTCCTTCACTCGTCTCCATTAAGGTTTCAGATCCCTTACGTAACTAACATAACCTATCCCAACACATCGGAACCCCAATACTTATCCTCTCATTTCTCTCCCTTGCAGTGCCGAAGACTTCACTCCATCCCCTTCAAGTGCTTCTGGCGGAGGTAAGAGAGTAGTATCCAGTTTGCTTAGGACGAAAGGGAGGCGTGACTTCTTGGGGTCAGAGCGCCAGTGTGGGTAGGGCGTGTCAACTGAAAGGCCAGTTGTGCGTTTTGTGTGTGTGAATTATGATCTGCGACGGTTTTTCCTGTATTTGTGTGTTGGTGTGGTGTTGGTGTGCCGCGTGTGGGTGTGTGTGGGAGTCTGTAACGGGG
>NC_087182.1:4943754-4953754 GCF_035594125.1 Scylla paramamosain
TATATATATATATATATATATATATATATATATATATATATATATATATATATATATATATATATATATATATATTCCTGAACGTCTTTGAGATACGCCCAACATTCTTGACCTTTTCCTAACCTCTAATCCTTCTGTTTATGCTGTTACCCTTTCTTCTCCGTTGGGCTCCTCCGATCACAATCTCATATCTGTATCTTGTCGTATCGCTCCAATCCCTCCCCAGGATCCCCCAAAGCGATGGTGCCTTTGGTGTTTTTGCCCCTGCTAGTTGGTGGACCTGAAGAGGTATTTTGCTGGTTTTCCTTGGAATGACTACTGGTTCCGTGTCAGAGACCCGTCTCGGTTTGCCGAGCGCAAAACAGAGGTGATAGTGTCTGGCATGGAGGCGTACATTCCTCACTTCTTCTCGACCTAAACCTTCCAAACATCGGTTTAACATAGCCTGTTCTCGTGCTATACATGATAGAGAGGTGGCCCAGAAAGGGTACCTGAGCCTTCCATTACCTGAATCTCATGTGGTTTATATTTCTGTCCAGAATCATGCCAAGTCCTGTCCCTCCAGTTAGCCCAAAACTCCTTCATGAATAGAAAGTGTCATAATCTTTCAAGATCTAAGACCCCTCTGGCACCTGGCAAAAAACATCTCTAATAACTTTGCTTCTTCATCTTTCATTCCTTTATTTGAACCTGATGCCACCACTGCCATCTCATCTATTTCTAAAGCTGAGCTCTTCGCTCGGATCTTTGCTAAAAAACTCTACCTCGGATGATCCTCCCTCACCTCCACCCTCTGACTACTTCACGCTGAAGATTAAGATCCTTCACAGTGATGTTCTCTTTGCCCTCGGTGGCCTAAACCCTCGGAAGGCTTATAGACCTGATGGGGTCCCTCCTATTGTTCTCCGAAGCTGCGCCTCCATGCTTGCACCTTGCCTAGTCAAACTCTTTCAGCTCTGTCTGTCAACATCTACCTTTCCTTCTTGCTGGAAGTTTGCCTACATTCAGCCTTTTCCTAAAAAGGGTGACCGTTCTAATTCCTCAAACTACCGTCCTATTGTTTTAATTTCCTGCCTATATAAAAATTTCGAATCTATCCACAACAGGAAGATTCTTAAAACATTTATCACTTCACAACCTTCTATCTAATCGCCAGTATGGATTCCGTCAAGGCCGCTTTACTGGTGATCTTCTGGCTTTCCTTACTGAGTCTCGGTCATCCTCTTTTAGAGATTTTGGTGAAACTTTTGCTGTTGCCTTAGACATGTCAAAAGCTTTTTGATAGAGTCTGGCACAAAGTTTTGATTTCCAAACTACCCTCCTACGGCTTCTATTCCTTCTCTCTGTAACTTGATCTCAGGTTTCCTTTCTGACCGTTCTATTGCTATTGTGGTAGATGATCACTGTTCTTCTAAATCTCTTAAGATTGGTGTTCATCAGGGCTCTGTCCTGTCACCCACTCTCTTCCTATTATTCATCAATGACCTTCTAAACCAAACTTCTTGTTCTATCCACTTCTACGCTGATGATACCACCCTGCACTTTTCCACGTCTTTTCGTAGACGTCCAATCCTTCAGGAAGTAAAACAGTTCTCGCAAGGAAGCCTCAGAACTCCTGACTTCTGATCTTTCTAAAATTTCTGATTGGGGCAGAGCAAACTTAGTATTCAGTGCTTCAAAAACTCAATTCCTCCATCTATCAACTCGACACAACCTTCCAGATAACTATCCCCTCTTCTTCAGTGACACTCATCTGACCCCCTCTTCTACACTGAACATCCTCAGTCTGTCCTTCACATGTAATCTAAACTGGAAAGTTCACATCTCATCTCTTGTTAAAACAGCTTCTATGGAAGTTTTTCTCAGCCCCTAACCTGCTAACTCTGTACAGGAACCTTATCCGTCCATGTATGGAGTATGCTTCACATGTATGGGGGTTCTACATGATCATACCCCTCTTTTAGACAAGGTGGAATCAAAAGCTTTTCGTCTTATCATCTCCTTTTCTCTAACCGACTGTCCTCAGCCTCTTTCTCATTGCTGCAATGTTGCATCTCTTGCTATCTTCTATCGCTATTTTCATGCTAACTGCTCTTCCAATCTTGGTAACTGCATGCCTGCCCTCCTCCCGTGGCCTCGCTGCGCGAGACTTTCTTCTTTCTCTCGCCTCTATTCTGTCCACTTCTCTAATGCAGGAGTTAACTAGTATTTTCAGTCATTCCCCTTTCTCTGGTAAACTCTGGAACTCCTTGCCTGCTTCTGTATTTATACCTTCCTATGACTTGAACTCTTTCAAGAGGGAGGTTTCAAGACACTTATCCTGTAATTTTTGACTACCGCTTTCGACTCTGTTCGTGGACAGGAACTTCACCGTTTTTTTTTTCTTTTTTTTATTGGAGTTATGTTGCCTTTGGCCGGTGTTCCTCCTACATAGAAAAAAAAGGTGTTGTTATTCTCTTTGGCTTGCAAGTAACAGTAATTGGTTTCTGATATATTCCTTTTTTTTTTTTTTTTTTTTTTTATTGGGGTCTGTTTCCTGATATTTTTCAGTTTTTTTTTTTATACTGGGGTTTGAAATAGCAGTGATCATGTTCTCTCTATGTTGTTTAACCTTCACATGGCAGTAATTACTTTTTGTTATTCTGTTTGGGTTCCAAGTAACTAAGTGGTTTCCTTACGACGCTGTTTAACTTCCAAATAGCTGATTAAGTTTATTATTCTTGTTAGCTTCCAAATAACAACTGGTCTTTTATTTCAATGTTTAAGCAAATTATAGGAATTGGCTATTTACTGGGCTGTTAAACTCTCAAAGAGCTGTAATTACATCTTATTATTTTGTTTAAATATCAAAGGACAGCAATTCTGTTCAATTGCAAATAAGAACAATTAAGTTTAGTGTTTTTTTTCGTTTTCGGCAAGAGAGAGAGAGAGAGAGAGAGAGAGAGAGAGAGAGAGAGAGAGAGAGAGAGAGAGAGAGAGAGAGAGAGAGAGAGAGACAGAGAGACATACAGGTGTTTAACCTCAAAATACTAGTGAAATAAAGGAATGGAGTCGTTTTTGCCTGTCACGGCCATGCACACGAGAAAGAGAGAAAAAAGTCGTCTATTTTTTGTTCTACAGTATGTTGGATATAGAAAAACGATCGTAAAAGCTGACCAGTTAATTTCCGAAATATAGATACTCGTTTATTTTTCCACAGCTCTGTTCGTAGAAAAATAAAAAAAATGGACATGAATAAGTAGGGTTTAATTTTTTCCTGTTTGTCTGAAGCAGGGTATGCAGTGTGTGTGTGTGTGTGTGTGTGTGTGTGTGTGTGTGTGCTCGTTGGTATGGTGATGTGGTGTGCAGTGTACATATGTGTAGCTAAGAGCAGAAGTGTTTGTCGTGAAGCGTTTCGTGTCTGTAATGCAAGGAACACTTCTCGCTTCGTTTAATTTTGAAATGCCATGAGTGTTTTTATTCGAGAGCTAGGTTAGGTTAGATTAAGTTTAGGTGAGGTTAAGTTAGGTTAGGGTAGGTTACGTTGGGTTAGGTTAAGTTTAGGTTAGGTTAGGTTCGGTTAAATTTAGGTTAGGTTACGTTAGGTTAGGTTAAGTTAGGTTAGGTTAAGTTTGTTTTGGTTGGATTTGGTTAGTGTTTGGTTAAGTTAAGTTAGGTTTGGTGAGGTTGGGTTGCGTTAGGTTGAGTTTAGGTGAGGTTGGGTTAGGCCAGGTTAGGTAAGTTTGATTATGTTATGCTATATTAGATTAGGTTAAGTTAGGTTTGGTCAGGTTAAGTTAGGTTAGATTTAGCTTTCATTGCTAGTCCCCTCATTGTGTAGAGCATCATATTTTTGCCAAGAAGTAAATAAACAGTCATTGCCTCGACATTAGAAGGCTAGAGTGACTTCTATAACACCACTCGTTGCAAGACACTTCTCAGGTATGTTTTGGACTTAACCTCTGAACTGTATCCTCAGTAAGACGGCTTGCATTATGTTAATTGATGATAGACAGCAACAGTTTTCGTAGCAATTGTCTTTATATTTTTACACGTCTTGGATTTGACATCTTAATTCACTCTATTCACCGGTTGCCCTTAACTGCATCCCCCTCTTACACACACACACACACACACACACACACACACACACACACACACACACACACACACACACACACACACACACACACACACACACACACACACACACACACACACTATCACACAAATACTCTGACACTTTACCTCTTTATTCCGTGTCACTGGATATTGCATGTACCTGACTAATACGACACACTAGCTGTTTACTTTATTAATATGTGGAAGTGGATCTGTCGCTTAAAAGATTTTAATCTCGTGAAATCTCGCGGGAAGTAGGATTGGCAGCTTTGTGGCGAGTGTGTGGCAGATGTAATGCCTGTGATGGATGAGTTAAGAGTGTTTGTGTGTGGAATGTTTGGAAATGTGTGTAAAAGAATGAGGTTGTTGTTGTTGTTGTTGTTGTTGTTGTTGTTGTTGTTTTTGTTGTTGTTGTTGTTGTTGATGTTATTGTTATTGTTGTTGCTGCTGTTGTTGTTGTTGTTGTTGTTGTTGTTGTTGTTGTTGTTGTTGTCAGTCTGTCTGTGTGTGTGTGTGTGTGTGTGTGTGTGTTTTCTTTTTTTTTTTTTTAATGTAGGAAGGATATCGGACAAGGCCAACGAAATTAGAAGTAAAAAAGAAGAAAAAAGAGGCCCACCGAGTTGCCAGTCCCCAAACAGTGTCAGAAACGACGGTAAAAAAAATTGGAGGATAAGTGTCTTGAAAACCCCCTTTTGAAAGATTTCGTCATAGGAAGGAGGAAATACAGAAGCAGGCAGGGAGTGTGTGTAGTAGTAGTAGTAGTAGTAGTAGTAGCAGTAGCAGTAGTAGTAAGTTATGGCGGAGTTGAGACTGCTATTGTATAAAGTATGATCTAAAATGGAGGCATGATGTAAATTTTAAAACTAAGAATAATTTTGCTGTCTAGCCTTCCCTCTCCCTCTCCCCCACACTCCCTCTCCCTCTCTGTTTCCCTGCCCACACGAGGAATCATGTCCAGATGTACAGTTCAGGAGCATCTTAAGGTGAACTCTGATCGTCTTATCACTGGCCCTTTGAAGCACCTGGACCTTACAAGATCCTTACCTGGTTACCCAACAGGTGTCCTTGCTGCTGCTCTTATTACGTAACGGGAGAAGGGAAGGGAAGAGAGAGAGAGAGAGAGTGTAGGTGGAGGAGAGAATGTGAGGGGAGGGATTAGGCATTGGAGAGAGAGAGAGAGAGAGAGAGAGAGAGAGAGAGAGAGAGATGAGAGAGAGAGAGAGAGAGAGAGAGAGAGAGAGAGAGAGAGAGAGAGAGCAGACACACACACACACACACACACACACACACACACACACACACACCCAAAGACAGACAAAAAAAAAAACAGACAGACAGACGGGACAAAAAAAAGAGACAGACAGACAGACAGACAGACAGACAAACAAACAGACAGACAGAAACGAGACTCCAAAGGAAAAAAGAGCATGGTAGAGAGAGCAAAGGAGGGAAAAAGGAAGAAGGAATAAAAGAAGGATGAGACGTCAAAGGAAGGAGGAAAGAAGGAGAGGAGAGATCACAAGCCATGAAGGACACGAAGGAAGGAGAATAAGAAAAATAGGAAGGAATTTATTGGGAGAGGAAGAGAGGGAAAAGGAAGAAGGAAATGGAAAAAAAAAAATTACATAGAAGCCACTTTAAGGTTGTGCATGGAGAGGAGGGAAGATAAAGAGGAAGAAGAGAGGAAAGAAACAGAGAAAAATGAGTGTAGGAGAAAGTGAGGAAAGAAAATGGTGTATAAAGAAAAGAGGGAGAGAAGAAAGAAAGGATGGAGGCAGAAAACAAGAAGAATGAACACGGAAGTAAGAAAGAAAGAAAGAAAGAGGAGAGAGAGAGAGAGAGAGAGAAAGGAAGAGAAAAATACTTATATGTTCAAAGCAAAGATGGAAGAAAGTAAGGAGATAAGAAAAAAAAAAACAATAATGGACATAGAATAGAGGAAGAAGAAAGAGAAGAGAAGAGAAACGTAGTACTTGTATATTTAAAGTAGAAGAAAAGAAGAAAGAAAGGAAAGAGATAGAAAAAAGAATAAACATAGAAAGCGAGATAGGGGGAAAAGAAGACACAGAAGCGAAGAAAAATAACTCAAAGGAGAGGAAAAGGAAGAAGAAAGTAAGAAGAAAAAAAAAATAAACATGGAAGAGAGAAAGAGGAAAAAAAGGAAAGAGAAGGAAACTATATTACTTAAACGTTTAAAAGAAAAGAAAAGAAAGAAGAAAATAAATAGACACAAAAAATAAACATGAGAGAGAGGAAGAGAGAAAAAAATGGAAAGAAAAGCAAAAAAAAAAAAAAAAACAGTTGTATGCTCAAAGGAAAGGAAAAGAAGGAAGGAAAGAGAACAATGCATTAGAGGAAGGAGCAGGAAACAGGGAAAAACCTTAATTTTAGTACATACATGCGACAGAGGAAAGGAGGGTAAGGGAGTAAGGGCTAGATATATAGAAGCTGTGTGGGATAAGGGTGCATACGTGTGTGGGTGTGTAAATGGGAGAGGAGGGAGGGAGAGACTTAATGGAGGAACAGGAGGAAGGGGGAGGTAGAGTTCTTAAGTGGTATAGGAAGAGGAAGAAGAGAAGGGAGAGTAATGGAAGATGCAGGAGAAAGATAATGAGGAGAATGAAGAAGAGGAACAGGAGGAGAACGAAGAAGTGAAAGAGGAGGTAGAGGAGGAGTAAGAAGATAAAAAGATAGGAGGAGGAGGAGGATGAGGAGGAAGGTGACGAAGAAAAAGAAAAATATTAAGAGAAAACAGAAAAGAAGAAGAAAAAGAAAAAGGAGATGATGATGAAGAGGAAAACGGAAAAAAAACAGAAAAGTTAAAATAAAAAGAAAAAGAAAACTAGGAAAGTATAAAAGTAAAGAGAATAGAAGAAGGAAAAGAAGAAGAAAAAAGGATGATAAAGAAGAAGAAGAAGATGAAAAAAACACAAAAAAAAACATAGAAAGAAAAAAATGAAAGAAAAAATAAGAAGAGAGAGGAGAGAGAGAGAGAGAGAGAGAGAGAGAGAGAGAGAGAGAGAGAGAGAGAGAGAGAGAGAGAGAGAAAGTGAATTTAACCACTTATCATTATCTCACTTGCTAATGGAATCGCAAAACTTTCCGAGAGCATTAGAGGAGAAGTAGTGTGGCATTTTAACCTAAGTGGATAGCGCTGAGTCTTAATGGCATACTTAACTATTGCCACAGGAGCTTTAAATGGGTGAAGGCAGCGTAGGGGAAACAGAAAACGGACTCCAGGCAATCCACAACACGAAAAAGAATAATTGTTTTTTTGTGTCGAGTGTAGCCGTTGGGGAGGATACAGATGCGGAGGAAAGGTGAGGAGAGGCCACCGTGAATAAGCGATGAGAAGGTGAGGATGAATAACTGAAGGGAAGCTGAGAGTGAATGATTCAGCGGAGATCAGTGAAATGGAGGTGAAAGAGCGAGAAAAAAGTGTGCAAGATGTGTTTTTATTCGACTCTGATATGGTTACGTGGAAAAAAATGTACTGTAGTCTGTGTGTGTGTGTGTGTGTGTGTGTGAGAGAGAGAGAGAGAGAGAGAGAGTATGTGCGTGGGTCTTTGCATACATACACACCACATATATACGTACTTTTGAAGATTATCATAGTGCTATTGATGGTGAATAAAAAAATAAAAAAAAACATAAGAGAAGCTGCAAGAAGCCATCACACCAGCACGTGGCAGATGAATAAGCATCCCATCCCACCAGCTTGTGGCAAATGAAACAAGAAACATTTCCAAAGAACGTTTAATATCATGATACAGAAGTGTGAGTGCTGCAGGGACAAGTGACAAGTGGCGCCTTCACTAGTAACGCCTCCAGGGCCTCCGTCAAGCCGCAGAAGTCTCCGGTCTGGGGCGGGCGTGGCTCGGGGGCGTGGCGGCGCGGGAGGAGGCGAGCGGCGGGACCCAGCCAGAGCCACAGGTGTCTCCGGGCTGTGGCGAGCTGGCTGGCTGACTAGTCCCGCCGGCGGCTCTCCCGTTGTGGGCTTGGGCTGGTGACTGGAAGGGCGTGGATGAAGATGATGAAGGGAGGTGATGAAGGGAAGATCAGAGAGCGTTTGTGAGGGAAGGACATGGACAGTTTCTCACGGCGCGTTGGACAGAAGACGAAAACAACGAAAACAACGAAAACAACGATTGAAAACAAGACATTCATCACGGGCCTCACACAGCGGAGGTCTCAAAGGCGTGCACGTGCAGTCTGGGGTGGGAGGGCGTGCGCTGCGGACTCAGGCGGATGGAGCACGAGTTTTCTAGGACGATGGTGCTCTTGGTGCTTTTGCGACGGTGGTGGTGCGTGGCGGGGAACCCCAAGCGACGCATCCTGTACTGGCGCCACCTCTTGCGTAGCAGCTCCTGGACCTCTGTTTTCATGAAGCAGTACAGCACGGACACGAACACGCCCTGGGAAGGAGGAGGAGGAGGAGCAGGAGGAGGAGGAGTACATAAGAACATAAGAACATAAGAAAATAAGGGAAGCTGCAAGAAGACATCAGGCCTACACATGGCAATTTCCGTAGTGTTGGACTGAGTGGAGTGGGTGGGTGAATAGTTGAGTAGTTGGGTGGTTAGATGGGTGATTGATTGATTTGTTGTTTGACTGACTGACTGACTGACTGGACTGACTGACTGACTGACTGACTAAATGGTTGATTGCTCGACTGACTGACTGACTGACTGACTGACTGACTGACTGACTGACTGACTGACTGACTGACTGACTAAATGGTTGATTGCTTGACTGACTGACTGACTGACTGACTGACTGATTGACGGACTGATTAATTGGTTGTTGGGTTAGTGATTGACTGACTTGTTGGCTAATTGGCTGTTTGACTGATTTGACTGACTGACTAATTGACACGAATAATCTACAAGTGAATACAACTTTTGCTTAGAACTTTAAATGAACTGGACTTTTCTTCGGATTTCTTTCTTTTTCTATTTTTTTTTTTTTTGGGTGGGGAGACAATTAGAGAGTTTCCTACGAGTGCATTTTTATCTTATTTCTGCTTCCTTTGCATAAAAAAAAACAAAAAAAAACGAGGAACAAGACACATGAACGTAATGGATAGATGGATAAAGGAAAGATAAATAAATACAGATGTTGAATAAAGTGCCTTACTAAGAATATGAGTAAAATTAGTGAACCAGATAGACACGTAGAACACTAGACGGGGACTGAATACCAGACAGAGTACCAAGAAAATCCGGCGTATTTTAATTAGTTTGCAGGTTAATTAAACGTCACTTATATGAGGTATTGGTAATGAAATGTAGTTCTTGGATAGAGTGCTTGAACCGTTTCAGGGGAGGAATATCAATGCCATGCAGGAAGTTGACTGTACTTTGTCGTTATTAGTGAACTTTTTAACATTTTTTCCCTTTATTTATCCAGTAAAGAAAAAAAGAAAGAAAAGTCAGTCCAGCTCAGAATTAGACTTTGTATCAGATTTTTCATGTTTTTTTTTTTTTTTTTTTTTTTCGTAGGAGCGTCAGAGTATGAGGGAAGGTTTCAAATTTTTTTCCCTTGGTTTCCCCACTCCACTCCACTTAACTGACCTTAACTGACCTTTGTATCGATTCCTCACTCCACTCCACTCCATATGTTTGTTTTTTTTCGTAGTATCGTCAATATGAATGAAGTTTTTATGCTTTCTTTTTCTCTTGTTCTCTCAGTATATGAAAAAAATAAAAAAAAATAAATACCTCATGAACTTAACTGACCTTTGTATTGAATTCCCTACTCCGCTCTGCTCTTTTTTTTTTTTTTTTCATAACGTCAATATGAATGAACTTTTATACTTTCTTTTCCTCTTGTTCTCCCAGTTTATATAAAAAAGAAGGAAAAACCAAACACCTCATGAACTTAACTTGGCCTTTGTATT
>NC_087182.1:4956254-4958754 GCF_035594125.1 Scylla paramamosain
GTTTATATTCGATTGCTAGGATAAGATGTATTGAAATATTTGTGTTTTGTGGATTACAGTGTGTGTATTTACCATTATTGTCACCTTTGGAAATATTTCTGAAATTGTGATATTTAATTTACTATTGTTGTTTCTATATGCATATCCGCTGTGGTCAGTAAACTATTTATCTATCTATCTACTGTAGCTTTCTGTTTTTCCTTTTCTTTATTTTTTCTTTCTTTCTATTTATCTGTATCAGTTTAGCTATTTACTTATCTGTCTGTCTATCTATCCATCCACCCATCCATCCATTTATCTCTCTCTCTCTCTCTCTCTCTC
Organism: Scylla paramamosain; assembly: GCF_035594125.1. Lineage (NCBI taxonomy): Eukaryota > Metazoa > Arthropoda > Malacostraca > Decapoda > Portunidae > Scylla > Scylla paramamosain. Next base: position 4,956,576 of record NC_087182.1, read on the forward strand.
TCTCTCTCTCTCTCTCTCTCTCTCTCTCTCTCTCTCTCTCTCTCTCTCTCTCTCTCTCTCTCTCTCTCTGTATCTGTATCTGTATCTGTGTGTGTGTGTGTGTGTGTGTGTGTGTGTTCTTTCATGTTCCTTCTCTTGATATCTTCCTCAATCATTACATCTTTTATCCCCACAATCTTCATTATTTCTTTTCTCACTGATTCGTATCCCATCCTATCCCATCCTATTTTCCTGTCTCTATCCGTCTGCTTTCTTACCTGCAATCAAGTACGCAATCCTTTCATCATCTGTTTGCCTTACTGTTCATTGTACCTTGATTTCCCTTCGTAACGTACTATTTTTGTCGTATCAGTCATTCGTTTTATTGTATTTTTTGTCATTTATCTTATTTTTTCACTCCTTTTCATTTCCAGCATCACGTTTTCTCAGTTATACGTCTTTTTTTTTTTTTTTTATTTGTCTCATACTTTATGTTTTGCTTTAATTTCTAGCATAAGAAAATTAATGTAGTTCTTTATTTATTCATTACTTTCCTATTGCTCATTATTTCTGTTACATTATTCACATTGTTCATTATTCTGCCGTTCATAAGTCATTTGATTTCTAACGTAATTAATTCCTTCCACTCTTCATTGTTTTCATTTGCATTTCTTATCAATCCTTCATAATTTCTAACTTTCCATCTTTCACGACAATATTCTAATTTCATATCCCTCTTAATTCCCTACCCTTCTAACTCAAAATAATCTTCCTCCATTACTCTTTATTTCTTCATTCTGTACTTAATTTTCATATTCCTTCATGTCATTCTAATTACCTCTACAAGTTTTAATCTCCCTCCACCGTCCCCCTACATTGTTATCTTTTATCCTCAATATAGACAGTTTCCTCCATTTTCTTATCCTGTACTTAATTTCCATTTTCCCACCAGCAGTATCACCTCAATTAACTACATTTTTCCTCCTGCCTGTCACTCCAGTTGTCCATCCCATTTCTCACCTGTCCTACCTGTCATTCCATTAATATTTTCCTACCTGTACTTGCTTTCCACCTTTACATCTCTTATACCTATTATTTTTTCACTTTCCCACCTGCCACCCCAATTATCTATAACCTTATTAGGCTGGAATGAACAGAGGTAACGAGGGGGAGGAGTGAGAGGGAGGGAGTAAGGGATATTATTACTATTATCGCTTTTTCGTCTCCCGAGAGTTAAGGGCTTGAGGGGAAACGAGTAATGATTATGCTTTTCCCCTCAGGGCTAAACATGACAATACACCTCCCCTATTACCCCTCTATACTTCCCCTATATGGATCAATGCCCTTTATTCTTACATATATGGCTTAATCACGTTTCGATAGGGCATTGTACTGGGCCGTAAGAAATAGTTTAGTTCCCCACTGAACAGGGAACGCCACACTGAACAGAAAACGTGAACTTGCCTCTGATAGATAGCTGAGGTAAGGTAAGCTTATTTTGTCTGGTAAGTTTGTGCATAATATTTTAATCCTTATATTTTTATACAGAAGTGTGTTGTTGTGGATGTTAGTGGTTTTTAAGACTTTTTTTTCTAAACAATGTCTTTCTGCATCTCTCTCTCAGGCTCCACTGGAAGTTATTAGGGCTTTCAAGGGAGTTTTATGGCTCAAGGGAAAGTTTAACAAGCATTCTGCATCATAAATTGGAGTCAGGCAGGGATTTTCAGAGGAGTTTTTAATATATTAGTGACAGTAACTTCATCAAGCATCCTGTATCCTAAATAAAATAAAAAAATACTCATGAAACGTGCTATCCAAGGTGTTTTCATGATTTTTAATGTTAGTTTAACAAGGCTCCTATTTTATAAACTGGGGGAAGGATGCTCTTGAGAGGTGTTTGCTAAGGTGCTTTCATGATTCCAGTGATAGATTAGCAAGTCCTACATCATTAAACTGGAAGGAAACACTCTTGAGAGATGTTTTCAAAGGTGTTTTCATGACTTCAGTGATAGATTAGCAAGTCCTCTTCACTGTGAATTATAAAAACAGTCATGAGGAAGGATTTAAAGGTAGTTGCATGTTTCTGGTTATAGGTTAACAGAGCTCGTACATCATAAAACTGGGAAAACACTCATAAGAAGCGTTTTCCAAGAAGTTTTCATGATTCCAGTGGTAGTTCAACAAGGCTTTTACATAATCA
>NC_087182.1:4963754-4976254 GCF_035594125.1 Scylla paramamosain
ATGTAAGAAGTGTAAGAAGGAAAAAAAGATTAATAGAGAATAAGGAATAGGAAAGAGATGAAGGGGTGATGAAAGGAGAGGAAATAAAAAAAATGTAAATGATGCAGGAAGGAAGAAAAGGAAAATACGTGAGACAAACAGAGAAAGTAGACGAGAAAGTAAAGAGAAAAGAAAGATAAGTCAGAAGAAATAAGAAAAATATATGAGCAAGAAGATAAATAAAGGAACTAAATAAGAGAAAGAGATAGAGAAGAGAAAGGGAAACTAAGGTAATTAAGAAGAATATGATAAAGGAACTAAATAAGAAGGAAAAAGAGATAAGAGAAAGGGGAACTAAACCAAGAGAGAGAGAGAGAGAGAGAGAGAGAGAGAGAGAGAGAGAGAGAGAGAGAGTTGCAAAGAAAAATATAAAGAAAGTAAAAATAAATAAATAAAGGGAAACTAAACCAAGCAATTAAGAACGAAAAAAAATGTAGGAAAGAAAACAAACAAGAGACAAACAAGAGAAAAGGAAAATAAACAAATAAGAAAAAAATAAAGAAAACGAGAAAGACGAGAGAAACGGAAACTAAAATAGAAATCAAAGTAAAAAAAAATAATAAAATCAGGGAAAACGGGACGAGAGACAAGAGAAGGGGAAATAAAGGAGGTGAATAGTGGAAGAGACAAGGAAAGTGATGGGAAGGGAACATGACGCTCTCTTGTCCCTTCCCACCACAACAGAACGGATGGGACTGGGTAACAGGAGCCAGAGGGGACGAGAATCACATCAGAGGGGAGAGGAGAGAGAGAGGGGAGGGGGAGAAAAGAGGGGAGGGGAGAGGGGAGGTGTTATTACCCAGAAATCAAGTGGGAAATGAAGGAAAAGGGGAACATGACCTGGGGCCTTTTTAACTAGGGGAAGGGAGGAGTGAGGCAGGTCAACTCAGGTCAACTCAGGTCAGGTGTTGGTGTAGGTCGGGTGTGTATTTTGGGTTATATAGTTAAGGTTTTTCATACGTGGCTGAGTTGTTTAATTAGGTTAGGTTTGGCTAGACTAGAGTAGGTTAGGCCATGTTAAGTTAGGTTATGTTAGGCTAGAATACGTTAGGTCAGGTTAGGTTAGGTCATGTTAGGTTATATTAGGTTAGGTTATGTCGCGTTAGGTTAGGTTAGGTCATGTTAGGTTATGTTATGTTAGGTCAGGTTAGGTTACGTTAGGTTAGGTCAGGTCATGTTAGGTTATGTTAGGTTAGCTCACGTTAGGTTAGGTTGGTTACGTTAGGTTAGATTATGTTATGTTAGGTCAGGTTAGGTTAGGTTAGGTTAGGTCACGTCAGGTTAGGTTAGGTTTGGTCACGTCAGGTTAGGTTAGATTAGGTTAGATTATAGTACTTTATATTGCGTTAGATTAGATAAGCTTAGGTCAGGGTAAGTTATGGGTTTCTTTTGTTGTATTGGGTTAGATAAGGTTAGATCAAATTAGGTCATGTTCTTCTTAAGTTAGATAATGCTATGTTAGATTAGATTAAATTATGTTAAGTTCCAGTGTTTTTTTTAGTATGTTATGTTAGATTATGTTAGCTTTTTTAGGGTAGGTTAAATTGAGTTATGTTCAGGCCATGTTCTTAAATTAGTTTACATTAAGTTGGAAGGCTACGTAGATTAGATCGAGTTAGATAAGGTTAAGTTCTTATGTTATGTAATGTTAGAGTATATTGAATTATGTTGGTTTAGTTTACGTGTTTATGTTGTTAGGTTAAGTTAGATTATATTACACTATATTTGCTTTGGTAATGTTTTATATTTCGTTAAGTTAAGCTAGATTATATTAAATTATGTTTATTTCGCGTTCTTGTGTTCCGTTATAAGTTAGGTTTAGATTATAGTAAATAGTTTTTGATTGGGTTACGGTCTTATCTTCCGTTTGGTTAATTAAGTTAGATTATATGACATTACGTTTGGTTTGGTTATGTCCTTGTGTTTGGTAAGGTTAGGTTAGGTTCTTGTCATTCTGGGTGAGTCTTTAAGGGTGAGTGGTAATGTTGCCGCGGTAATGCTACGCTGCTGCTGTCCTGGCAATGTGCATAGATTTATCAGCCTCAACTTCCGCCCTTGCTCCTCCCCCTGCCTGCCGTCACCTCTCATTGGCGATCCTCCCTACACACACACACACACACACACACACACACACACACACACACACACACACACACACACACACACACACACACACACACACACACACACACACACACACACACACACACACACACACACACACACACACACACACACACACACACACACACACACACACACACACACACACACACACACACACACACACACACACACACACACACACACACACACACACACACACACACACACACACACACACACACACACACACACACACACACACACACACACACACACACACACACACACACACACACACACACACACACACACACACACACACACACACACACACACACACACACACACACACACACACACACACACACACACACACACACACACACACACACACACACACACACACACACACACACACACACACACACACACACACACACACACACACACACACACACACACACACACACACACACACACACACACACACGCAATTTCCTGTAATTTTTTTATTTTTCGTATTTCAAAAAGCACTTTATTTTTCGATGTCAAATCATCAGAGCTGGGAGTGATTTATGAGAGAGAGAGAGAGAGAGAGAGAGAGAGAGAGAGAGAGAGAGAGAGAGAGAGAGAGAGAGAGAGAGAGAGAGAGAGAGAGAGAGAGAGAGAGATGTAAAATTGTTAAATATCAATATCATCATTACCACCACCACCACCACCACCACCACCACCACCGCCACCACCACCGTATACCAAAAAAAAAAAAAAAAATCATTCCTGCATTCCAAATTCAAACGTACGAAATAAATCACGTCACACATTATACACCAGCCCACATGCGATAAATTGTCACCTGTCCCGCCCCACACCTGTGCATTCCCACCTGATTTACCTGCCACAATAGAGAAGTCTGCGTCTGTGTCTGCATCAGTGTCTGCGTCCGTGTTCCTCTTTGTCACTGTTCCTCCTTGTCCTCCTTCACTGATTCACTATAAGACTTTTTTCTATATATTTTCACTGATTTATTCGACTTTTTTTTTCTTTCCTTTTTTTTTCTTTTTTTAAGGGAATGGTATTGTGAGTGAGGTCTTTCTATCTTTCTATTTTTTCTCTGCCCTAGATCTCTCTCTCTCTCTCTCTCTCTCTCTCTCTCTCTCTCTCTCTCTCTCTCTCTCTCTCTCTCTCTCTCTCTCTCTCTCTCTCTCTCTCTCTCTCTCTCTCTCTCTCTCTCTCTCTCTGTTTTTTTCCTGTCTATCTCTTTTTCGCCTTAAGTCTCTGTCTCATTTTTTTTTCCTAAGTCTCTCTGTCTCTCTTTTTCTGCCCTAGTTCTCTCCCTTTTTTTGTTATCGGTCTCTTCTTTCTTTTTTTGCTATAGGCCTTTTTTATTCTCTCTCTCTCTCTCTCTCTCTCTCTCTCTCTCTCTCTCTCTCTCTCTCTCTCTCTCTCTCTCTCTCTCTCTCTCTCTCTCTCTCTCTCTCTCTCTCTCTTCCCCCACCTCTTTCCCTGGTACGTGAGAAAAATGCATTAAAACCTTACACTTCAGTAGGTGTTCTCGTTAGTTACCCCTTTAACATCGTCACGTATAATGGTGGCTTCATATTCTCTGTTACGCTTACACTTTACTCCGTTAAGGTCACTTCACAACTCTTTTTCCTTTTATTTAACTTTTTTTTATTTTATTATTCTCAACTTATACTTCAATATGTGTTTTAGTGAAATGCCTCCTACTTTTCGTCATCATTCTTACATTAATCTCTTATTTTTACTATCTTACGCTCACCTCACAATACTTTCTACTTTTTTTTTTAATCTTTTGTTTTATCTTTTATACTTATTTTTCAACATATGTTACTGTTAAATGCCTCTTACTTCTTTTTTTTTTCAGAATTCGTCTTACATTACATTTTCTTTTTCTCATTTTACCAGCTTACACTCCCCTCACACTCTTTTCTATCTGTTTTTTCTACCTTTTTATTCTTCACCTGTAATTTACATGACCACCAGTTCTTGTTAAATTCTTCCTACAAATCCTCATAATTTTAGTTTCGTATCTTACACGCACTCAATTTTCACCCTTTTACACTCACCTGATATTCTCTTCTACACTGCTCTTTTTACCTTTATATTTTCCTTCACTTTCACGTCAACGCCTGTCCTTGTTAAATGCGTCTTCATAATTTTAAAATATAATACATTCTCATCTTATCGTCTCTTACGCCCACTTCACATTCTCTATTCCCCACATTTTTTTTTATATTCTTCTACAACTGTTCCTTAATTAGCACACTCACCCCTTTTTTTTCTACACCCTTCCCCTACTATAAACTATAAACGCTTAAGACTAATATCAAGAGGGCAGGCTAAAAACACTAACAGGCTCCCGTTTTCTTTTACTACACATCAGCACTTCTTGGTATACTGTTCTATACTTCCTCTCGTCTGATACAGAACACCATACTGCAGAACACTCCCACTCCTCTCTTATACATTTTCCTGACGCTTCCTCCTACACATATTTTTCACCCTTTTTGGTTTTTGTACACTCAAACATCACGAATCCTCTCTGTTGTCTCTTATTACACTGGTGCAATCCTAAACTCTTCGTAACATTCGCTATATTGTTTTTCTGTTTTTTGACTGTGGTTTTTCTCTTATGTTTCCACGTCTTGTATTTATTTATATATACTGCACATTCATACTCCGCTTCGTTTCTATTTTCTCTCTTTTATCTTTATATATTATTGTATCTTTTTGTTGTTAAGTTAGTTTATCCCTTTTTGTGTGTTCTTGTATCTATTTTTCTGTTTTTTTTTTCCTATAACACTGATGCTATAACTATTTTGTTTCTCTTTGTCAGTTGGTTGGTTAGGTAGTTAGTCAGTCAGTCAGGGAGTTAGTTAATCAGTCATTCATGTAGAGAAGGAGTTATTTAGTTGGTTATTCAGTCGGTCATTCACTCAATCAGTCTGCCATTCAAAAAGTCAATGGATCATTCAGTCAGTCCGTTCATCTGTTAGACAAGAAATATCAGTCAGTCAGTCAGTTCATCATTCCACTAATCAGTCAGTGAATCAGTTAGTCAGTCAATCAGTCTATTTTTCCGCCTATCAGGAAGTCAATGAATCAGCCACTCAGCCAGTCAGTCTTTCATTCTATCAATCTAAACTGGAAACTTCATATCTCACCTGCTAAGACAGTTTCTATGGAATTGGGAGTCTCCGCCAATTTGTCTCACCCCTCAGGTGCTAACTCTACAGCGGCTTTATTCGTTCATGTATGGAGTAAGCTTCACAAGGGGGATTCCACTGATAGCAAGCTTTTAGACAGAGTGGAATCAAAAGCTTTTCGTCTTATCAACTCTTCTCTTCTAACTGACTGTTTTCAGCCTCTTTCTCATCTCCGCAGTGTTGCATCTTTTGCTCTCTTCTACCGCTATTTTAACGCTAACTGCTTGTGATCTTATTAGCATGCCTCCCCTCCTCCCGCGGCCTCGTTGCTTAAGACTTTCTTCTTTCTCACAACCCTATTCTGTCCACCTCTCTAGTGTAAGAGTTAACCAGTATTCTCTTTCCTTCATCCCTTTCTCTGGTAAACTCTGGAACTCCCTGCCTACTTCTGTATTTCTTCCTTCTATTTCAAGAGGGAGGTTTCAAAACACTTGTCCGCCATTGTTTGATTTTTCTATTTGGAATTCTCTATGGGACCTGGCATTAAGTAGATCTTTTTTTATACAATTTTTTGTTGCCCTTGGCCAGTGGCCTTCTTGCATAAAAAAAATAACTTCATTACTTGATTAACCAGCCAGTCAGTCAATCAGTCAATAAGTCAGTCAGCCAGTCAGTCTATATTAATTAATCAGCCAGTCAGTCAACCAGTCAGCCAGTCAGTCTGTGATAACACCACGAAGCTAAAGAAGATAGAAGAAACAAGAAAAGGAGACGGATGAATAAGGAGAATAAAAAAAAAAAAAACGAAGAAGAAAGCGGGTGTAAAAATGTATAGAAAATCTCCGTACCATGGCAGCAGCTTTGTTTAGATTGACGTGAGGCGACGAAAAGGCCACGGAGACCTGACCCAAACGGAAGAAGGTTATAAATATTAGGGACTGTGACCGTGGTGGGCGAGGGGGCCGGGCAGAGATGAAGAGGTCGGCTGAGGGAGATCATTCAATCGACCGGGAGAAAAATAACTATATGGGAACGTAGGTTAGCCTCTCGTGTTATTTTTAAAACATAGAATAACGGGTTCAGTGATTGACACATTGAAATAAGGAGGAGTTATCTTGTGTGACCGCTCCTTGCCTCGGATCACAAAACGGCTGTGTGTGTTTTAAACTTAGTGTTCTACTGAGGTGATGTGCGGTGCCTTGAAAGTATACAGGCCATGATTACATAGTACGAGTGTTAAAGTTTCATAAGAAGGGTGAAATGAATAGAAAAATAAGCCGTATAACTGTTGTCATTGCAAAGACTGTGAGTGCGTTGGCCAAGAAATAGCGCGATGAGGGACGCGAGGATGTGCCTCACCACAAACATGGTGGAGGGCCGCCTCAAAATGTCTGACAACACCTTACATGTTATAAAAAGACAAAGGTGTATCCTCAGCTTACAGCAAAAAAAAAAAAAAAAGGAAAGAAAGAAAAACGTGTGATGCAGTCTCAGTAATTATTTTATGAAGGTGAAAAGGAGGAAGTAATTTGTAGGATGTTTTTATGTTGGGATGTTTAGATATAGAATTTGTGTTTGATGTCCTGTGTATCTATGTGCAGTTTATCGACATTGAATTGCTGTGACATGAAATACAGGTACTTTTGTGAATGACTTGATGGAAACTTAATACCAAGTTGCTGAAGATGAACACCTGGAGATTATAATTGTACTTTAAATCACTGAAGGAAATGTAGAAAGTTTAACAGCGTATTGTATATTCCTCGTGGTCGCTACTTGACGGATAGAACTGACACAACCATGAAAAACTGTAAGCACGACAAATCAGTCAGCCAACCAGTCAGCCAACCAGCCAGTCAGTCAGCCAGTCATCCAGTCATCCTCTCACATTTACACTCTCACTTCCAGACATCTTCCAACCCTAAAGCATTTCCGTGTGAGCAACATGATCTCCCTCCTTCTCACCCTCCCTCTCTCCCTCTCTCTCCCTCCCTCTCCCTCCCTCTCCAGTTCGCCATTACACAACACCATTCGCCACTATCTTGTTCTCTCTCTCTCTCTCTCTCTCTCTCTCTCTCTCTCTCTCTCTCTCTCTCTCTCTCTCTCTCTCTCTCTCTCTCTCTCTCTCTCTCTCTCTCTCTCTCTCTCTCTCTCTCTCTCTCTCTCTCTCTCTCTCTCTCTCACGTGTTCCGTTCCGCCTCTCCCTCAGCACGTCTCTTCACTCTCCCTCTCTCTCCTTAACTCTCCCAAGGCATTCAAGTGTCTTCCTTGCAGGCACTTTAGGCGCGCGCTCACACACACACACACACACACACACACACACACACACACACACACACACACACACACACACACACACACACACACACACACACACACTTTTTTACGTAAGAGAAAGCTTCTGTCAGTGTCTGTGTCCAAAATTACACTGCGAAGAATATAAGAACATAAGAACACAAGGGAAGCTGCAAGAAGCCATCAGGCCTACACGTGGCAGTCCCTCTATAAGACATGCCTACCTATTTCCACCTATTATCCCCATCCATAAATCTATCTAATCTTAAGGCTTCCTGATGATTCGGCACTAACCTGATTACTGAGTCTTCCATTGATTTACTACCCTCTCTCTCTCTCTCTCTCTCTCTCTCTCTCTCTCTCTCTCTCTCTCTCTCTCTCTCTCTCTCTCTCTCTCTCTCTCTCTCTCTCTCTCTCTCTCTCTCTCTCTCTCTCTCTCTCGCTTACAGTCTATCGGTAACACGAATAAACGTAGAAATTAATCTCAGTATATGATGCCATGTAGAAGTCCTATCCAGTGTGTCAACCCCGTCAGCCGCGTCAGGAGACTCACCACGTCCCTGTAGGTGTAGGAGGAACGGCGGGACACAAAGGGCTCCGTCAGCACCAGCATCACCAGGAACATGATGATGAGCGCCGCCACCAGGTTCCTGTGCACCTTCAGGCGGTCACACTCCAGCGTCCTGTGGGGGAACATTGGAGTCTGTGAGTTGTGGCGGTGAGGAAATACTTCTTTGACATTTCGACAGTCTTAGATAACACAGACAGAGAAACGCAGGAGGAAGAAGTAAATTTGTATTCCTTTAACATTTCAACAGTCTTAGGTAACACAGACGGAGAAACATTGGAGGAAGAACCAGATCTGTATACCTTTAACATTTCGACAGTCTTAGGTAACGCAGACGGAGAAACATTAGAGGAAGAAGGAGATCTGTATTCCTGCAACGTTTCAACAGAGAGTCTTAGAAAGCACAGGATGGAGCAGGTCTATTTCTCTAACGTATCAACAGAGAACGTGTCTTAGAAAACAGAGAATGAAGCAAATCTTTTATTTCTGTAACGTTTCTGCAGAGGAAGAAACACACATAGGTTGAAGCAGCACCACATCTGTATTTCTATAACGTGTCAACAATGAGTCTTAGAAAACGGGTGGAAGGAGATCTGTATATATTCTCTAACGTTTTGACAGAAAAAAGAAAGGATGACGAAAGAGATCTGTTGTTCTCTAACGCCTCGACAGTCTTGGAAAACCCAGTTGAAGCGGTTCATTATTTGTCTAACGTTTCAACAGTCTTATAAAGCACAGATCAATCAGAATCTTCAACCATCGAAGCGTTAGAGGAGTTAGGTTCTGTTGCCTCATCCTGTGTATCCTCACCGCCACACTCCACTCCACTAATTGCGAGCTTGTTCAAGTCCCAAGATAGAATCCTCTGATATCCCTCATGCTTGTTCAAATCCCAAAACACTCATATTTATCTTAACTTTGCACTTAGAGGAAAAAGTTGTAATACGGAGGAGAAAAAATATTCTTCCTATTACAACATCAAACCAATACTCAATAAATCATCAGCAATGAATTAGAATATTGGACAGTATTCCCTTAATATTGTGATTTTAATGTTACCTGCGTTTCGCCTTTAAATTCAATGAAACTTACTCATCTTAATCCTTACGTAATCATAGCACATAAGAAAACCAGATAGAATTGAACCTGGGAAGTTGTTTCATTCACTTCATGTATGAGGGGGGAGGGGGGCTGACACAGAGCTACAGAAACTTTAAAGAGAAGCCCAGCGAGATGCCAGTCCCTGAAGGAGAGGGCCAGGAAGATTATCCAGAAAGGTAATCATAGAAGCGTCTCCTCCCTTATTGATGCAAAGATTAGACATATTTATAGACTGGGCTGACAGATGGAAATAGACGGGCGCTGATGTAGGGAGTGCCATGTGTAGGTCTGGTGGCTTCTTGCAGCTTCCCTCCCTTGTCTTGGGTTGTTCTTGTGTTAGCTGTAGTCTGATGAAGATGTTAAGGTATTCTTGTTTTTTGTATTTATTTATTTTTTTATTTATGTTCTTCTGAGTTGTTTGCTTCTGTTTTTTCTTTCTTTTTTTTCTTTTTTGCTTTGTTTTTTTTTCCTTTCTCACACCGATTCGTATTCCATGTGTGAGAGAAATAAACCGGTTTTACTATTCCTTGGTGAGTGTCTCTCTCTCTCTCTCTCTCTCTCTCTCTCTCTCTCTCTCTCTCTCTCTCTCTCTCTCTCTCTCTCTCTCTCTCTCTCTCTCTCTCTCTCTCTCTCTCTCTCTCTCTCACGGAATAGAACACTATTCTCCTCCCTTTCTCCTCTCTCCCCGTTTTTCATAATTGGATCCCTTTTCGATCTCCTTTCCCTCCCTCACTTCCTCCCTTCCCGCCCTCCCTCCCTCCTTCCCCCCTCTACCTGTCTACCTTGTACATTTCAAATTAATTATTCTACTTTGTCTCCTTCTTGATTCCTTGTTAAAAATGACAACCTCATCTCTCTCTCTCTCTCTCTCTCTGGAAAAAAGTACCGCATATCCTCCCTCTTTCCTCCACTTCCCTCTTTTTCCCCTTCCTTTTCATTCTACGTTCTTCCATCTTCCTCTTTTTCCCTTTCTCGTCTGTTTTTCTCCACTTCCCCTTCTTATTTCACTCCCTTTACGTTTATTTTTCCCCGCCTTCCTTTCTCTTCTCTTTCTCCTGTTTATCTTTCTCCATCTCTTTTTCCCTCTCATCTTTCACCTCTGTCTCTTCTCCCCTTACTTTATATTCTCCTCACTATGTTAGGTACGGGAGAGAGAGAGAGAGAGAGAGAGAGAGAGAGAGAGAGAGAGAGAGAGAGAGAGAGAGAGAGAGAGATGGGGGAAGGTGTGGTAAGGGTGAGAGGAAAGGGGAGAGAGAGGAAGTGGCAGAGGAGTGATGGAAGAGGGTATGGTAAGGGAGAGGTTTAAAGGAGAGAGAGAGAGAGAGAGAGAGAGAGAGAGAGAGAGAGAGAGAGAGAGAGAGAGAGAGAGAGAGAGAGAGAGAGAGAGAGAGAGAGAGAACTATTTAACCTTAACTTACACCCAAATGTCTCCCAGCTAACACGTAATCACAGAAAGCATTGCTAAATATAATTATAGATAACTTGTAACTTGGCTGTGGTTGGAGCCAGCAGGAGGAGATGAGCTGCTGTCACTGGGCGTTCCAATCCAGTGGCTGGCCGTGTTTTCGTAGCTAAGGCAGCTTCCTTGCGATCATCCAATAGTTCTGAGCTTTTAGGTTATTCTCAACTTAGCGAATGCGTCTTAAAAGGACTTGTGTTCATGACGGCTGGCAGACGACTGCTACCGAGGCACACAGGTTACGTGCTTCCTTGCTTCCCAGCTCGCCACTTCAGAAACAAAAGCTATACGCCTTTCGTTCACTTCTACCTTGCTTTTACTTAATTTAATAATTGATACTTAGTTTGTACTAGATTAACCTTCATTAACCTTTAACATAACTTTACAATTCATATACAAAATCACAACACAAACCAGTAATGCAGTGATGTGCGTGAAATTTCCACAAGGAGTGATGGGAGAGGAAGAGGTCAAGGTGACAGGTAAGGGGAGACGAGAAGGGAGAGAGGAAGAAGAGGGGAAGAAGAAAGGGTGAGGAGTGACACATTGAAGGGTAGTCATTAATTAAGATCACCTCTCTTCTCCTCCTCCTCCTCCTCCTCCTCCTCCTCCTCCTCCTCCTCCTCCTCCTCCTCCTCCTCCTCCTCCTCCTCCTCCTCCTCCTCCTCCTCCTCCTCGTCCGTAGATTAGATAGAGTAGCAAATCACGAACAGGCAGATAAGGGACAATATATCTGCTGCTGCTCGATCTTCCTTTCCTCCTCCTCCTCCTCCTCCTCCTCCTCCTCCTCCTCCTTCCTGCTTAATAATTCCTTATATTTCTTCTCTAAATATAAGAATTAAATGTCTTCTTTACTTCTGATGTTGTTCTTCTCTCTGTTCTCTCTTGTTTTTCTCCTTCCATTGTTCTTCTTTTTTGTTCTTGTCTCATACTTAAAAGCTGAGGCGCTGAAGGAGGAGGAGGAGGAGGAGGAGGAGGAATCTTAGTAGGTAATCTTGTTACGGAAAAACTATCTTTCTATTACGTGATCCTCCCAGCTTCCTTTCTTCCTATTAACACCTCCTCCTCCTCCTCTTCCTCTTGCTTCTTCTTCTAGTGGTTTTTCTTCTTAACGTCACTCTAGTTTCTCATTTTCTTTCCTTCAATTATTTCCTCCTCCTCCTCCTCCTCCTCCTCCTCCTCCTCCTCCTCCTCCTCCTCCTCCTCCTCCTCCTCCTCCTCCTCCTCCTTGTGTCACTCTATCTTCTCATAATCTTTGACTCTGTATTCATTACTCTATTTTTTCCTTCTTCCCTCCTCCTCCTCCTCCTCCTCCTCCTCCTCCTCCTCCTCCTCCTCCTCCTCCTCCTCCTCACACTCATTACCAGTAACACTAAATTCTTAACACCACTGAAATGTATCTTTTTTTCCCCCTCTCCTTATTTTCCCTCCCTCTCTCTCTCTCTCTCTCTCTCTCTCTCTCTCTCTCTCTCTCTCTCTCTCTCTCTCTCTCTCTCTCTCTCTCTCTCTCTCTCTCTCTCTCTCTCTCTCTCTCTCTCTCTCTCTCTCTCTCTCTCTCTCTCTCTCTCTCTCTCTCTCTCTCTCTCTTACTATTTCCCTCCTTCAGGACACAAAACTCAGAAGTATTTTTAGGTCTTAAGTCAAATGAGATACTGTTTAGCACGAAAGAGGGAGGGAGGGAGGGAGAGGGAGGAAGGGAGAGAGGAAGAAGGAAGGTACAAAAGAGAAAAGGAATGAAGGAGGATGTAAAGAGGGAAAGAGAAGG
>NC_087182.1:4986254-4991254 GCF_035594125.1 Scylla paramamosain
AGAGAGAGAGAGACTGACAGACATTACAGGATTATCAAAGTGCCAGATTCATTTTCTCTCTCTCTCTCTCTCTCTCTCTCTCTCTCTCTCTCTCTCTCTCTCTCTCTCTCTCTCTCTCTCTCTCTCTCTCTCTCTCTCTCTCTCTCTCTCTCTGTCTGTTTCCAATTATTCAAATCGATTGTTAGTAAATTTAGTTATGACCATTAATACAACGTCATCGCTTTCTCTCTCTCTCTCTCTCTCTCTCTCTCTCTCTCTCTCTCTCTCTCTCTCTCTCTCTCTCTCTCTCTCTCTCTCTCTCTCTCTCTCTCTCTCTCTCCAGCATTTGTCTCTCTCACCTTAAACTTATTTCATTTCCACTCCCTTCCTCTCCCAAGATTCCGAACCTCAATAAATATATCATCTTGTCCCAGCGCTCCTCCTCCTCCTCCTCCTCCTCCTCCTCCTCCTCCTCTTCCTCTTTATCGCTCCCTTCTTTCCCCCTGCTGCAAACTTCCTCTACCATTTCTTCCCCTCTCCTATTATCGCAAACTTGCTTCCTCCACTAGTTTCTCTTCTTCTTCCATTTCAAACTTCCTCTCCCCTTCCATCTTCCCTCTCCTTTGCTTCCCTTTCTACTTATTGGTATCTTCCCTTTTCCTTCCTTCCTTCCTTCCTTTCCTCTGTTTATCAGGTCCTTTACTTTATTCATAGTTTGTTTTCTTATTAATTCTCCTTTTCTCTCTCTATTTATCCATTCTCTTCCATTTCCTTCTCTTTTTTTTCTTCCTTTTATTAGCTGTTTCCTTCTCTGCCCTTTGTTTTCTTTACATATTCATCTCTCTCCTCTTTCCTTTCTTCTCTTCATCTTCCTCTTATCCCTTCTTTATTGGCACTTTCCTTTCCCTTCCCTTCACTTCCCTTCCCTTTCTTTTTATCCACCTTTCTTTCAGCTCTCTCCCCTCTTCTTTTCCTTCTTTCTCTTTCCTCTTCATCTTTCTCTTTTACCTTCCTTTATCAATACTTTTCTTCCCTTTCATTCAGTCTGCGGTTATCTCTTCACTCTTTCATCTCTCTCTGTCCTCTCCTTTCTCTCTTTCTTCTTCCCATTTCTCCTTCCCTTCTCTCCTTTTTTCTTCCTTTCCCTTCTCTTCCCTTCTCTTCAGCCAGCAGTTATCCTTTCCCCCTTCCATCTCTCTTTCTCTCTCTCCCTTCTTTCTTTCCCTCTTCTTCACCTTCCCCTCCCTTCCCTTCCTTTCCCTTCTCTTTCCTTCCCTCAGTAGTTAACCCTTCCCTTTTTCATCTCTTTCTCCCTCTTCCTTTACTTCCTCTTCACTTCCTCTTTCCTTCCCTTCCTTTTCCCTTCACTTCCTGTTCCTTTAATGTCTCTTTATCCCTATCCATGAAAGTGTAAAAGTGCCCGATAATAGTGTGGACCTTAATCTAGTGAATCTTTAGTCTGTTCTCCTTATTATTCCTTATCTTTCTCTTCTTGTACTTCTCTTTCATTCGTAAAGTTATGTCTGTTTTTTTCTGCTTTTTCTTTTTTTGCTTTCTTTTTCATAGTATATTTGTTTCTTTATCTTTTCTTTATCTTTCTCTCTTTCTCCTTCTTCATTTGTGTGTTTTCATGTTTTCTTCTTTTACTTCTTCTTTTCCTTCTCTTTTTTCTAGTACTTTTGTTTCTTTTATCTATTCTTTATCTTCCTCTCTTTCTGCTTCTCCTTCATTCGTAAAGTTATGTCTGTTTTTTTCTCCTTTTCTTTTTTCTTTCTTTTTCTGATATTTCTGTTTCTTTATTTATTCTTTATCTTCACTTCCTTTCCTTCTCCTTCAATCGTAAAGTTATCTGTTTTTTTCTCATTTTCTGTTATTTTTCTTTCTTTTCTCCTCATTCATTCCTTAAGTTATTAATCTGTGGCTTTCTTCTTTTTACTGTTCTTTATCTTCCTATCCTTCTTCTTCTTCTCCTTCATTCGTAAAGTTATCTGTCTGCTTTGGTTTTCTCATTTCTTCTTTTATTTTTCTTTCCGTGTATTTTTTCTTCTTCATTCTTAAAGTATTAATCTGTGTTTTTTCTCCTTCATAATCTTTATCTTCCTCTTCTCTTTCTCCTTCATTCCTAAAGTTATGTTTGGTTTGTTTGTTTTTTCTCCTTTTTCTCTATTTTTCCTCTTTTTCCTTTCTTTCCGATTACCTCTGTTTCTTTATATATTCTTCTTCTTCCTCTCCTTCTTGTCCTTCATTCGTTAAGTCAACATCCTTTTTTTTTGTATTTTCCTCCTTTTTTTCTTCTTTCAACCTACTTCCGTTTCTTTTCTTCATTCTTAAAGCCATCAATCTCTCCCTTTGTTCTTTTTTCTTATTTCTTTCTTCTTTTTTATTCCCAAAGCTATAAATCTGTAGTCTTGTTTTCCTCCCTTTTCTTCATCTTGGCCTTCTTCTCTCTCGTTCGTAAAATTTTCTGTATTTTTTTGTTTTTTCCTTTTTTCTTTCTTCCTCCTCCTTCATTCCTAAAGTTATCAATTTTCTTTATCTTCGTCCCTTCTTCTCCCTCATTCGTTAAACTGTCAGTCTGTTAATCTCTATTTTCTCCTTTCTTATCTTTCTTTAGCTTTCTTATCTTTCCTTTTTTCATTCTTAATTTAGCAATCTGTCATTTGTCTTTCTTACTGTTTTCCATCTTTTTCCTTCTTCTTCTTCTTCGTCTTCTTCTTCTTCTTCTTCTTCTTCTTCTTCTTCTTCTTCTTCTTCTTCTTCTTCTTCTTGCTCATTTTATCTCACGTTTCCTCTTCGTCCTCTTCCTTTTTCATATCTTCCTTTCCTTCCTCTTCCTGCATTCGTACGGTTATCAGCATTCTCTCTCTCTCTCTCTCTCTCTCTCTCTCTCTCTCTCTCTCTCTCTCTCTCTCTCTCTCTCTCTCTCTCTCTCTCTCTCTCTCTCTCTCTCTCTCTCTCTCTCTCTCTCTCTCCACTGTAATCCGTTAACACTTTCCTGTCTTTCATTTATTTATTTTTATTTATTTTACAGCGAACATGCTAAAAGTACATATTGATACTGTCCATCCTGTGTGTGTGTATGTGTGATAGGGAGAGGGATAGACAGCTTATTAAACGAGTGCCAAAAACATTCACCTGTGTCATTAATTACAAAAAAATGAGCCGATTAGTGAGGGGAGAGAGAGAGAGAGAGAGAGAGAGAGAGAGAGAGAGAGAGAGAGAGAGAGAGAGAGAGAGAGAGAGAGACTACTACTACTACTACTACTACTACTACTACTACTACTACTATCTGAAAGAGTTAATTTCTATAACCACTTTTTCCGATTTCTGATATTTTTTTCATTTCTTCCTCTTCCTCCTCCTCCTCCTCCTCCTCCTCCTCCTCCTCCTCCTCCTCCTCCTCCTCCTCCTCCTCCTCCTCCTCCTCCTCCTCCTCCTCCTCTGCCTAGTAAGGATCTCAGGGTTTGTTGCTGTTTGGACTTCCTTTGTATTCCTCCTCCTCCTCCTCCTCCTCCTCCTCCTCCTCCTCCTCCTCCTCCTCCTCCTCCTCCTCCTCCTTCTCCTTCTCCTCCTCCTCCTCCTCCTCCTTCTCCTCTTCCTCCTCCTCCTGCTCTTGCTTCCTTTCATCTCTTCATATTTTTCTCGTGGTTTCCTCCAATATATATGTTTTCTTTTTTGCTCCATCTTTTCCTTCCTCTTCCTTCTCTTCTTCCTCCTCCTCCTCCTCGTTATTATTATTATTATTATTATTATTATTATTATTATTATTATTATTATTATTATTATCATCATCATCATCATCATTTTACCTCGTTCTTATGCTACTATATAGTCTTCCTCCTTCTCCTCCTCCTCTCCCTCTGCTCTCCTCCTCCTCCTCTTCTCTCTCCTTCTCCTTCCATCCTTCTCCTTTTTCCTCTTCCTGCTTTACATAACGAAATCACACCATAAATATTTTAACTTTGCTCCAGGAAGTACCCATGCTCCGTTTTCTTCCTCTTATCAGCTCAAGGGAAGCCTCCGAGAAAGGGTAAACTGTTATTATTTGCATGTAAACGATGTGCCTTCTGCTGCGGGAACTGTGGGGCTGTTCACGCTTTCTTTGATCGTAGAAAACGGGGGATAAGTGTGAGCTTTACTTTTAGAAAAAATAAGAGGAGAGGCCATGACGTCACAGAAGTGAAGCCGCCAAGCTCCGCCCCTTCTTGGAGGTCAACCCAAAACATTGCTCAGCTACCGATACGCCCGACACTCACCCACCTCAACATTTTGCCATTATGCCTGCTTGTTCGGCCTATGGCTGCACCAGGAGGCGTGACGACGGAGAGCTGTCATTTCACCGGTAAAGTGTAGAGATTTTCATGGCCAGTCGTCACATGAAATGCTGGAAAACTGGGACAGATCATGAGCGCACTAAAAGACGCGGGAGATCATATGACCAGTTATTTCAAGAATTTCACTTGCAGTTCGTCTTCTGTGAGATCCACATGCAAGCAAATCAAATCGAAGCAATGCAGAGGTCTACGTGTGTCATCAGAAGTGCGGTGAACACTTACTATTAACTGTTAGAAGTGATAACTGATGTGATAAATCTTGGCGCCGTTGTGTGTTACAAACTCCTCTGCTACTGTATTCACTTTTGACTGACAGTTATGACTTACATAAGCAAATAGTAATTAAATTATCTTGTGGCTTCATAATTAATATCAGCACATAGTAATTTATCAAAACCTTGAGAATTTCTGCAAAAAGACAGCGTTGGAGTAAGCATATGTTGAGCCCTGGGCGGTGAGGCAATCATGGCGTCCTCTGATTCCCGGACCATTTTTTTTTTATTTTTATTTTTTCAATTGGAATATTTGAATGCCTGACTATTTTGGCCCTCTTTTTTTGCGTGGCCCCATGATGGCCTCCTTTAAAGTCATTCCAGGCCTGCCATCACCATCCCTTAAGCCATCACTTCAAATAATACATCACTCAACTTAACCCAACCTAGCCCACCATATTGTAAGAACAGCAAA
>NC_087182.1:4998754-5018754 GCF_035594125.1 Scylla paramamosain
GAAAAAATGATAATGAGGTAAGAAAATATAGACAAAATAAAATATTGGAAGATGGAAAGGGAAGAGATAGTAAGGAGAGAAGAAGGAAGTAATAAGATAAGAAAGTAGGGAAATAAGAAAGAGGAGGAGGAAGAAGAGGAGGAGAAAGTTTTGCCAAGTGAGAGAGAGAGTGATTAATACAACTAAGAAGAATATAATGAGGAAAAAAGAAGAAAAATGAGAAAGAAGAGGAGGAAGAGGAGGAGGAGTGATGATGATAACGATAGTAATGATGATAGTAAGAGGGATTATAATAACAGGTGATAGTTAGAGAATGATAATGATAGAGAAATAAATTATAGTATATGACAATGATGAAGACTAAGTAATAATGACAATAATGATAATGATAGTAATAATGATCGTGAATAATAATGATGCAGTGTTACAAAGATATTCACCAGAGTAATGACAGTTATGATAATGATGATGCAAAATTAATAAGAATATTCACCTTCGACAGTAAGTGATAGTGATTGATGGTGATAACAATGAACGATAGTGAGTTTGTGATAGTCCATGATAATAGTGATAATGTAAGACTCTCCATAAGAGTATTCACCTTCGTTTGTAATAATGAATGTGAGTGATGGTGATAATGACTGTGACTGATAGTGAGTTATTGTGTTAATGATAGTTATAGTGATAATGACAGTGATAATACAAGACTCACCTTAACACTATTCACTTTCGTTTGTAATAATGATGGTGACTGATGGTGACAATGATCATATGTGATAGTGAATTAGTGATACTAATAATGATGAGTGATTATGAAAGAGTCATCACAAGAATGTTCACCTTCGTCAGTAGTCATAATAGTGAATGATGGTGATGATAGTGAATGATAATGAACTAAAGTGATGGTGATAATGATGGTGAGTGATAATATAAGGCTGACTGTAAAACGATTCATTTTCGGTAATAATGATAGTGACTGATGGTGATAATGACAATGAATGATGGTGACAGTGATAGTGATAATGAAAGAGTCATCACAAGAATATTCACCTTCATCAGTAGTAATGATAACGGATGATAGTGATAACGATAATAAATGATAATGAGTTAATGTGATAATGATAATGATGGTGAGTGATAATACAAAGCCCACCATAAAGCTATTCACCTTCTTCAGTATTAATGAGTGATGGTGATAATAGTGAACGATAATGAGTTAGTGATAGTGATGGTGAGTAATAATGCATGACTCACCATAACACTCTTCACCTCCCCTAACCTAACAATGGCGGTGATGGTGCCAGGCTCACCATGAGGGTACTTATCCAAATTCCGGCAGGTCCCTTGAAGATGGTGCCACACTGCCGCCGCACCATGTCCCCGGCAGGTGTGGCGGGCCAGCAGTAGAAGGAGTCCCAGCTCGCGTTGCAATACACGCCTGCAACACACCAGCACACCTGTCGTTAGTCACCTGCTTATCTGTCATTTATAATTGACTGAACTTTAGAAATAATTATACGAAATATAAAAATTTAAAACTATACACAGGAAACAGTCTTACTAACAAAGAACGGAAAGTACGATACAAATGAACAAAACTTTTTAATACCTCACTTTAATTACAGCGTTGTTTAATACCAGAGAGAGAGAGAGGAGAGAGAGACGAGAGAGAGAGAGAGAGAGAGAGAGAGAGAGAGAGAGAGAGAGAGAGGGGGGTTTCACTTCCAACACACCTTTCATTACTTACACATCTGTTATTAGAACTGCGATACACATCCTTATGTCAATAAGTTACCTATATACCTGTGTCGCTGTCTTCACACCTGTTTTGTTGCCAGTACACCTGCCAGTAATTGATATTATAGTATGCAGGAGCAAAATTACATTATACACGTGTTTTAATCATCGTTTGTTATTATCATACCTGACATGAATTGTGTGTGTGTGTGTGTGTGTGTGTGTGTGTGTGTGTGTGTGTGTGTGTGTGTGTGTGTGTGTGTGTGTGTGTTGGTAAAGGCTTTCATATTAACAATAGATTAATTTATTTTCCGGAACGTTTAAGTAAATTACATAAGTAGATTATAAAGAAGATTACAAAGGCATTAATTACACGCATGCTAATGTTATTTAGAGAAGTGGAAATATAAAAAATAATTTGAAAAATAATTGATATCTTGCCAGTGTGAGTGATTTTTCTCGGTCTTGATTTCTTGGTTTTATAGTTTCCTGCTTGTTTTCATATTTAATTTTTCCCTTCTTATATTTTCTGATTTTAGATGTGATTGAGATTAATACTTTTTCTTACGTTTTTTTTTTTTTTCTCTAAGGTTTTCTCATGTTGTAATGTCTGGTTTGGGTTCAGCTATTATCCTTCTACAAGACGTTTTATATATATATATATATATATATATATATATATATATATATATATATATATATATATATATATATATATATATATATATATATATATATACGAGTATATACTCGTACGATGGACAAAAAAATGAGAGTAATTTTTTGTATTTTATTTTTTCGATTAATAAATGACTATTATTACTACTTTTTTTTTTTTATGCAAGAAGGACACTGGTCAAGGGCAACAAAAATCTAATAAAAAAATGCTTACTGAAATGCCAATCCCATAAAAGGGTCAAAGCAGTGGTCAAAAATTGATGGATAAGTGTCTTGAAACCTCCCTCTTGAAGGAATTCAAATCATAGGAAGGTGGAAATACAGAAGCAGGCAGGGAGTTCCAGAGTTAACCAGAGAAAGGGATGAATGATTGAGAATACTGGTTAACTCTTGCGTTAGAGAGGTGGACAGAATAGGGATGAGAGAAAGAAGAAAGTCTTGTGCAGCGAGGCCGCGGAAGGAGGGGAGGCATGCAGTTAGCAAGATCAGAAGAGCAGTTAGCATGAAAATAGCGGTAGAAGACAGCTAGATATGTAACATTGCGGCGGTGAGAGAGAGGCTGAAGACAGTCAGTTAGAGGAGAGGAGTTGATGAGACGAAAAGCTTTTGATTCCACCCTGTCTAGAAGAGCAGTATGAGTGGAACCCCCCAGACATGTGAAACATACTCCATACATGGACGGATAAGCCCCTTGTACAGAGTTAGCAGCTGGGGGGTGAGAAAAACTGGCGGAGACATCTCAGAACTACTACTACTACTACTACTACTACTACTGTGTGTGTGTGTGTGTGTGTGTGTGTGTGTGTGTGTGTGTGTGTGTGTGTGTGTGTGTGTGTGTGTGTGTGTGTGTGTGTGTGCGTCGGGCAGGAACAGGCTTGAGTTGGCCATGATCGGTGACAAAATTAATGACACTTGGCATCATGAGCCCCAAAAAGTCCTTGACACACTGCCAGAAGAGACTCGTCCATCTTGTATCTGTGTGTCGACGTGTGTGTGTGTGTGTGTGTGTGTGTGTGTGTGTGTGTGTGTGTGTGTGTGTGTGTGTGTGTGTGTGTATGTGTGTGTGGGTAGATGTGAACGAACCTGAAGTAAAAAAAAAAATAGAAGTGATTTAGATACCCCTCCCACACACACACACACACACACACACACACACACACACACACACACACACACACACACACACACACACACACACTTTTTCTTAGGCGTTGAAATAATTCCCTTCATAAATCTCTTAAAATCGTAACTTGGAAACCGCTGGAGGGAAGGAGGGGGAGAGAGAGGGAGGGAGGGAGGGATTGGAGGAAAGGAGGGGCGTGTGAGAAACGTACCACAAGTCGTTCCTAAATGAGAAATGAGAATTATTTTCGAGAGAGAGAGAGAGAGAGAGAGAGAGAGAGAGAGAGAGAGAGAGAGAGAGAGAGAGAGAGAGTATTTTTTCATGTCAGTCAAGTGAAAGGACATGATTATAAACTCTCTCTCTCTCTCTCTCTCTCTCTCTCTCTCTCTCTCTCTCTCTCTCTCTCTCTCTCTCTCTCTCTCTCTCTCTCTCTCTCTCTCTCTGACCTTCCTTTTATCACAACTTTTATCACCTTGTCCTTATCTCCTCCCCTCCTCATTCCCTCCTTCGTAAATGCAGCTGCCAGGTGACTAATTAAAACGGTCTGACGCACAGGTGAGTGGAGCATTGCACTTGCTTATGCTCACCTATGCTCACTCTCACTAATCACTAAGCAGAAATCCTCATTAGTCGCGCCGCATTTAAATACCAAAGTCTGCGCTGGTCATAGAAAACGCGGAAATTCCAGGAAGAAAACGAAGCTAGTCTCTCGATGCTTTTTGAGATTTTTTTTTTCGATATTTTTTTTTTTTTGATGTTCTGATTTTTGTTAATTATCGTGTTTTATGGAGCGTTTCGAGTTGAATAGTGTTCGTTTTGCTCGATAATTCTCGTTCATTGGTGTCAGTAAGTAGGACGACGCACGGACACACAGACGGACAGACACACAGACACACAGAAAGACAGACAGACAGACACAGACAAAAGGCGTGCTCATAATTATATAAACTTAAACAGATGTTTGTTTTTTTTTGTTTCATTTTATGCTGTTTCTCTAATTATTATCCTTTTCATTGTCTTCTTCCCCCAGGTTTCCTCTATTTCTCCTTTCACCTTCCTCTTCCTCCTATCCTTCCTTCTCCTGCTCCTCCTCTTCTCTTCTCCTTTCTCAAGAACATAGTAAGTTTTAATAAGCTTTCCCAATCACCATCACCACCATCATTACTCACTATTTTTATCTCTATTTACCTAACACGCTCCTTCTCCTTCTCCTCCTCCTCCTCCTCCTCCTCCTCCTCCTCCTCCTCCTCCTCCTCCTCCTCCTCCTCCTCCTCCTCCTCCTCTTATTTTTCTCTTACAGCCTTCTCTTTTATCCTCATTATGCATCTTTTTCTCACTTTTTTTTCCCTCCTCCTCCTCCTCCTCCTCCTCCTCCTCTTCCTCCTGCTCTTCGGACCTTATGAAAACCTTATGACAAAAGTTTTCTCCTCGTATCGCACCTGAAAGTAGGCAGTCTTGTCTTTTGTCATTAGCGAGAGACAGCGCTTTGTTATTTCATTAGTCTCTCTCTCTCTCTCTCTCTTTCTCTCTCTCTCTCTCTCTCTCACGTGTAGGTTGGTTTTCTTTTATATATTATTATTATTACTTTCTTGCTTCCTACAGCTTCCCTTATGTTTCTGTATTGTTATGAAGATTTAAAAGGAAGACTGTGCTGGTTTGTTTGCTGCATCTGTGTGTATTGTACATGTCTAAAGGAAATTAATTAAAAGATGTATTCATGAAAGTTGTATAAGAAAAATGAAGGAAAACAATATGAAGTCGAAATAAATAGATAAAATGCGCGTGGCCTTAAAAATGTTTGTTCAGTGTTGTTATTTTTGTTGTTTGACTTTTTATTTGTTATTTTTTTTATTGATGTAGAAGGAAGAATAGATCGATTGTTATGTATATATTTCTCTCTCTCTCTCTCTCTCTCTCTCTCTCTCTCTCTCTCTCTCTCTCTCTCTCTCTCTCTCTCTCTCTCTCTCTCTCTCTCTCTCTCATTCCTATTTAATTAAATCCACGCTCTTTTTTTTACCATTTTTCGAGGAAGAGTGAGTCGAGTGTGTGAAATATAATTGTTTTTCTTTTTTTCACTTTTGTGTCTTTTTTATTCAGTACGAAAAGTATCATCCGTGTTTTATAATTAACACACACACACACACACACACACACACACACACACACACACACACACACACACACACACACACACACACATGTTTGTTGAAGCAATTATATCAGTAAAGTTATTCATTCACTAACAGACAAACAGACAGACAGGCAGGCAGACAGACAAACAAACAGAAAAATAGAGATGAAAAATAAATAGATAGATAGATAGAAAAATAAAATGATAGATGGATAAATAGATAGATAAACACACACACACACACACACACACACACACCTGTCATTACGTGTTGACTTAGCACACTGGACACGTTTTGTTTACATCTATCAGCTGATCCCTGAGCCTCTATTGACTCTGTCCTCGATTTCCCTTGAGTCATCACAGAGCTTCCTACTCCTTTCCTCCTCCTCCTCCTCCTACTCTCCCTCCCTCCCTCTACTTTCTTTTTTTTTTTGCTTATATTTTTCTACGTTTCTCTTCTCGTTTTCTTTTCTCAGTTTCATTCCTCTGTCTACTTTCCTTGTATTTTCTTTAACTGAATTTCTGTATTTACTTTAATTATTCCGTCTATTTTTCTCTTGTTTTTCTATTTTTTTTTCTATTCTCTTTATCACCTTTTTTGTTCTTACTCTTTTTCCTCTTCCTACTTTAGTCATATTTTTCTTACCCTCTTTTTTCTGTCTGCACGCTCTCTCTCTCTCTCTCTCTCTCTCTCTCTCTCTCTCTCTCTCTCTCTCTCTCTCTCTCTCTCTCTCTCTCTCTCTCTCTCTCTCTCTCTCTCTCTCTCTCTCTCTCTCTCTCTGCTTTTTTCCTGTCATTCTCCACCACTCACTCTTTCAACCTCATTTTCTACTTTGCACACCCCTCCCCCACCTCCTCCTCCTCCTCCTCCTCCTCTCCCCTTTATCTCTTCTCTCCTCATCCGTAATGCATCACAAGGAGGAGAAGGGAAACCAGACCTGCATTAAAACTATTCGGACAAGTCACAAACTCTGGAAACTTATCATTTTTCTATTTTTGTGGCTTAGAATGGGAGAGAGAGAGAGAGAGAGAGAGAGAGAGAGAGAGAGAGAGAGAGAGAGAGAGAGAGAGAGAGAGAATGTATGGTAGGGGAAAAGTTTGTGAAAGGGGTGAGGATGAAGAAGAGGAGAAGGAGGAGGAGGAGAGAGTAGATAGGAAATTGTGATAGCTAATTGAAGGGAGAGAGAAAGAGACCAGGGGAATAACTAATGGGAAATGAAGGGGAAAGGAAGTGAGGAAGGAAGGAAGGAAGGGAGGAGGAGAGAAGGGAAGGAAGGAAGAAAGAAAGAAAGAAAGGAAGGAAGGAATTTAGTAGTAGAAATGAATTTTGAACTTTTATTTTTAATTGTTCAGAGAGAGAGAGAGAGAGAGAGAGAGAGAGAGAGAGAGAGAGAGAGAGAGAGAGAGAGAATTAATTAAGATCTACATAAATATTCTGAATCAAGGAATGGAATTTGCTCTTGTCACTTTTCCATTTCCCTCTTTTTCCCTCACTTCTTCAAAAACTCCATTAGCGTTCTCTTCACCACCATCACCACCATCACCACCACCATCACCTTTTTAATGTTCCTCTCTTCTCTTCCTTTCTATTTTCTTCCATTTATTTATCTTCTTTTCTGTGTCCTCTTTCCATATCTCCTTCATTCTCATTGTCCTTTATCCCTTTTCCTTCCTCCTTCCGTTATCTCATCTCTTTCATCTCCTCCTCCATTTGTCTCCCTTGTTTAATTCTTTCATGCTTCCATTTATTTTCATTCCTCCTCCTCCTCCTCCTCCTCCTCCTCCTCCTCCTCCTCCTCCTTTTCCTCCTCCTCCTCCTCCTCCTCCTCCTCCTCTTCCTCCTCCTCCTCCTCCTCCATCGTCTTCACCACTTTGCTTCTCTTAAACTTTTGGATAATGTAATTTATCACAAAAACTTTGTAAGGGCCAAAAGATCTGATGCTGTTTGTCCTTCCTTTCTGTTCTTTTGTGGTTCTTTGTGTTCCTGTTTTTCTAGAATTACTTCCCTTTTTTTCCACTGCATTCTTTGATACTTTTTTGTTTTTATTTTTTTATTTTTTCTTTCATTTTTCTCTTATCCTTTCCTCTTTTATTAATTTATCTCATTCTTTTATTTTTTATATCATATTTGCTCTAATATTCCCTTCATTTATTTATATTTTCTTTGTTTTTTTTTCTTTATTACATTCTTTTCACTTCCTTTCATTAATTTCTTTTTTGTGTTGTTCTTCCTATGATAGTTTTTTCTTTCATTTTCTTCTACTAGTCATTCATTTATTCATCTTCCTCTTTTCTTATACTTTCCGTCATTTCCTTTCATTCTTCCTTCAGTACATTCATTAATTTTTAGCGTTCCTTTTTCTCCTTCCTCTTCTGCATCCTCTCAATTCCCCCTCTCATTTTTTTTCTGTACATTTATTAATTTCTCTTTCCTTACTAATTCTCATCACTTTCTCTTATATTTTCTCTTTACAATCATTCATTTTTAATATTTGTCTTTCTCTTATGCTTTCTGTCATTTTCTCTCAATCTTCTTCATTATATTCATTCGATCTTTTTTGCGTTTTCCTCCTCTTCTACACTCTCATTTTCTCATTCATTTTTAGTCGTCCATTTTCTCTATCACTTCCCTTCACCTCCCCACTCATTCCTTCCTTCCCACGCAATTATTTCATTCTTAGTAATCCTATTTGTGTACCACTTCACTTGACTTCCCCTTCACTTTCCCTCCTCTGCAATAATTCAAATTTCATAAAAAGTCGATTAACCAACTGTTTCTCCTAATTTCCGTGGGCAGTTACCCCTAAAATTATCTGTCCCCCAAGACTCAGAGTAACAATGGTAACTTTGAGGGAAGCAGATATTGATTAAGTGGCTGGGTAACTTACTGTGGTACCAATTAAACTTTGGGGATGTATAGCGAAGGTGGCGGTGGTGGTCGTGGTGGTGGTGGTGAGGGTGAAGAGAAGGATTAAAACGAGGAGCACAAATATTAAGAAGAGAGTGAGTTAGTTCTGGGGAAGAGATGAATAAGTAGGTATTTTTTTAAAGTTTTCACCCAGGAAAAAACATGCAGGAAATGCCGGATAGTGAACAATATTTAGAACAGAAGAGAATGAGAAGCTGATAGATATTTCCATAATAAAAGAGATAGAACATGAGATGGATAGGCTGAAAAAAAGAAGTTAAGTCATTAGGACCAGACCAAATATCCCAGAGTATTCAAGGAATGCAAAGAGGTTATTAGTGAACCGCTAGTTACTGTCTTCAGAAAATCGCTTGACTCAGGAGACATGCCGGTGAAGTGGAGGCAGGCGAATGTAGTGCCCAGCTTTAAGAAATGAGATGAAACGTTAACATGTAATTATAGACCTGTCAGCTTAACTTCAATTGTGGGTAAAATAATGGAATCAGTAATAGTGAAGAACATTGGCGAGCACTTACATAAGCAAAACTTGATAAATCAGTCACAACATGGCTTCAAGAAGGCGAAGTCTTACGAAATTGTTGAGTTTTTATCGTAAAGTTGACGAGGCGGCAGATAATGGAAATAGTTATGACATCCTGTACCTGGACTTTGGTGAGGCATTCGACAAGATTCTCCATCAAAGGTTCTTGGGAAAGGTTAGTGCGCACGGGACAGATGGGGAGGTGTTAAGCTGGAAAAGGTTGTGGCTAAGCGACGGGCGACAGAGAATAGTAATAAACGGCTCTAAATCCGAGTGTGGTCAAGTGATTAGTGGGGTGCCACAGGGATCAGTTTCAGGGCATTACTATTTCTAATATATATTAATGACCTAGGTAGAAGGATTAGTATCGATGTTAGTAAATTTGCGGATGACACGGAGATAGCTAATTAGATCAGATTCGAATGCCATCGCCTTGCAAGCAGACTTGGATAGGATGAACGAATGGACAGACAGATGGCAAACGCAATTTAATATTAGAAAATGTAAAGTGCTTGGCGTAGGTAGAAGAAACCCACACATTAAGCACGCAATAAAGAACAAAGCTCTGGTAAGTTCAGGGAACGAAAAGATTTAGGAATTATAATTAGCTCGTATCTTTGCCTAACCAAACAATGCATAGAGGCCAGAAATAAGACAAACCTGCTATTAGGAATATTTTTAGGAGTGTTAAAAGAATAAGTCCCGAAGTAATATATAAAATTGTATTTGTCGCTGGTCAGACCTCATCTAGATTACGCTGTGTAATTCTGGTCCCAATATTAAAGGAAGGATTTAGGTCTGTTAAAATCAGTACAAAGGAGAATGACAAAGGATGCAGGGGATGAGGGGTATTCTTACGAAACGAGACTGAAGCTTTTAAATTTACATTCCTTAGAGGGGCTTAGGTTAAGAGGGGACTGATAGAGGCCTTTCATTGGTATAACAAGGGTGACATAAGCAAAAATTTCAGGATCAGCAATCAGAATGAAAAAAACAATAATGGGCTAAAGCTTAAAAAACTTAGGTTTGAGAAGGAGAGAGGAAGGAATTGGTTCTCAGATAGAGGAGTAGATGATTGGAATGGACTCGGTAATCATATTGTTAGTGCTGAGTCATTAGGGAGCTTTAAAAGAAAACTTAGACAAATTTATGGATGGAGAATGTATGTATGTATATATGTGTTTCATATAGGGACTGCCACCTGTAGGACTCCCTTATTTTCTTATGATTTAGGAGGAAGAGGAGAAGGGGAGGTATGATGAAGAAGGAGATGGAAAGAAGAAAAAGAAGAAAAAGAAGAAGGGAGAAGTGGAAGACACAAACGAAAAGAGATACTAAAGTTAGATAGACGAAGAGGAGGAGGAAGAGGAAGAGGAGGAGGAGGAGGAGTAAGAGAAGAAGGAGGAGGAGGAGGAGGAGAAGGAGGAGGAGGATAAGGAAGAGGAGGAGGAGGAGGAAGAGAAGAAGGAGGAGGAGGTGCAAAAGTTAAGAAGAAAGTTAAAGAGAGAAGGAGAAAGAAGACATGCAGGACGAAAACAGAAACACCAATAATACTTCCTCCTTCTCCTTCTCCTCCTTCTCCTCTTCTTCTTCCTCCTCCTCCTCCTCCTCCTCCTCCTCCTCCTCCTCCTCCTCCTCCTCCTCCTCCTCCTCCTCCTCCTCCTCCTCTCCGTCCCCTTCCCCTTCCCCCTCCTCCTCCTCCTCCTCCTCCTCCTCCTCCTCCTCCTCCTCCTCCTCCTCCTCCTCCTCCTCCTCCTCCTCCTCCTCTTCCTCCTCCTCCTCCTACCACTACTACTACTACTACTACTATTACTACTACTACTACTACTACAGTAAAATCCCTCTCATCCGGCATTCGAGTATCCGACAACTTCAAGTATCCGGCACATTTTTCTCCGAGCCTTAAAATCAATAAAAAATCAATGTGTACTCATAAAATTGATTACAATTCCCACACGAGGCTAACTTTGTCCCCTCGCCACCAGAGCGCACTGCTTCGCGCCACCCACGGCCCACTGCACTGTGTTTACTCAGTGACTCAGTCCCTCGTGTGCACTGTTTATCGCCTGACGCCTTCATCATGCCTAAAGTTGTAGTAAAGAGGAAGCGTGTTGTGCTTACACTTAAGCAGCTGATCAGATCAGCTGCTGACTAAGATCAGCTGATCTTTGTTATGGTAAGATGCGTGAGTGTAGGGTGGTGATTGTGGACATAATTTCACTCTATTCAAGTATCCGGCAATATTCAATTATCTGGCATGTCGGCGGTCCCGTTGATGCCGGATAAGAGGGATTTTACTGTACTACTACTACTGCTGCTGCTGCTGCTGCTGCTGCTGCTGCTGCTGCTGCTGCTGCTGCTGCTGCTGTTACTACTACTTCTACTGCTGCTGCTGCTGCTGCTGCTGCTACTACTACTACTACTACTACTACTACTACTACTACTACTACTACTACTACTACTACTACTACTACTACTACTACTACTGAACAAGGAACATGCACGCCAACACACAGTCATCTCATTAGTGTTTTGAACCAGTTAATTAATTCGAAACAGGTAAGCGAGACTCCTTTTTTGAGATTCGAAGGATCAAAACACGATACGAGATCTGTGATAACAAGACCATAATTAACGAACAAGTTGTGATTGCCTCAGCTTTAGATTCTGGAAATAACTGAATTGTCTCGAATAAGTAGAGAAATTTGTCATAATGTTTCGGTCACAATATTTTGACTGTTTTAGATTGTCATTGTACGTATTTTTCATATGTTTTTCTTTACTTGTCTCTCGTTTCTTAGAAGAGAGAAACAACATCTCATCTTTATTAGAATTTTAATTTAATCCTCCTGACTTTCACGAGAAAGGAAAATAATTTGTTGTAATTTATTCGAGAGAAATTTTGTTTTCTTGTTATTTATTTTTTTCCTTTTCTCGTATTTACAAGACAAAAGTAAAAAAAAAAAAAAAGATAGAACCGTCAGTATTACTTCATTTACTTCACCATGTACAATGTCGTGGGTGAGTGCAAAGTTTTTGATGGTGATTTATTCCAGAAAGAAAATTATTATGTTTTCTTGTAGTTTCCTTTTCTCATCTCACCTTTATAACACAAAAAAATACCTACATATTTTTTCATTGATATATAAATGATTTCACTACACTGCTATGCGTGAAATTTTAATTTTCCTAACATTATTTATTCAAGAGAAAATGTCCTGTTTTCTTTTACTTTTACTAATTTTTATAAGACAAGAGATACAGCGCCTTTGTTTCTATCATTATTTCATTTATTTCACTACATTTATAATTAGATCCTTGTTTTTTTTTTCAATGATTTATTTAAGACCAGAGAGAATTATCTATCTCCTTGTACTTTCCTTTTTGTCTTCTAGTCCAAATAAGAAGTACCACTTTTTTGTTACTATGTTGCGTGTTTTGTTAGAGTTGGGTAGAAATTCTAGTATATTTCATGATTATCAAGACGAAAAAAGAAGTCCACTCTTTCCTTTTTTTATCTCATGGTTTTCATAAGAGGAGGAATACAACGATTTCTGTTACTGTTCACTTTACTTCACTACAATAAGGTTAAAATTTACGTTTTTCTATGATGATTTGTTTAAGACAGAAAAAAATGATCTACTTTCTTGTAACCTTCCTTTATCTTTCTGGTTTTCGTGAGAGAGAGAGAGAGAGAGAGAGAGAGAGAGAGAGAGAGAGAGAGAGAGAGAGAGAGAGAGAGAGAGAGAGAGAGAGATGGCGCCTTCATTTTATCACACCTTGTATAAGAGCAACCTTTTTTTTTTTTCCATTATTAATCCGTTTGGTGTGTTCCTGTCTTCCTGTCTGCCGCTGTTTTCCCTTTTTTATAACGTGATTTTCCCTTCTCTTCCCCTCCCCCCGCCTTCATATCACTTTCTTATGTTTTGTCTTGCTGTGAATCTTTATTAACTTTTGTCAATCTTCATTTTTTACTATTTTTCTACTTCAATGTCACAATAGTTTTTTTTTTTTTTACTTTTTTCTTATTGTCTTCCTCTTCTCTTTCTTGAACATAATTTCTTCTTTTTCTTCCTTGTTTTCCTCTTTCTTCTCTTTCTTGAACATATTTGTTTTTTCATCTGTCTCTCCTTGTCATTCTTTATTCATTATCTCTTCCATTTCTTTATTTTATCAATATTTCTTAAGGAGTTACAGTTCTCTCTCTCTCTCTCTCTCTCTCTCTCTCTCTCTCTCTCTCTCTCTCTCTCTCTCTCTCTCTCTCTCTCTCTCTCTCTCTCTCTCTCTCTCTCTCACCTCCTGTCCTTGTGTCAAAGTTTATTAACTTTACTCAACTTCTTCACAGCTTTTTTGTAGGCACGAATACTTCTTTCTCTTATGTGTCTCTTATTTTCACCTTCTCTTTCTGTGTCTTTGTCTAATTCCCCCCTTTCTTCTTTTCCCTCTCTCTCTCCCTCTTTCCTTTTTGTCCTTCTCCCTCTCTCTCCCTTTTTCTGATCTATCTTTGTTCTTTTCCTCTTTCTACCACTCGCTCGTCCTCCTCCTCCTCCTCCTCTTCCCCCTCCTCCTCCTCCTCCTCCTCCTCCTTTGTTACCAACACCTGCTGCGTTCAAAATTACCTTAAGTGACGGGTGGTATTATTTTTTCTCCCCTTTCTCTCTCTCTCTCTCTCTCTCTCTCTCTCTCTCTCTCTCTCTCTCTCTCTCTCTCTCTCTCTCTCTCTCTCTCTCTCTCTCTCTCTCTCTCTCTCTCTCTCTCTCCATAAGACTCAAAGAAAACGAGATCATGATGTGAGCTAACTAGGTTTTGGAGTTTGACCTGACGTTTCTATTTCATTTTCTTTATATTAGGGAGAAAGGGATTGTGTGGTTGTTAGCTAGTTGTGTGAACGAGTGAATGAGCGAGACTTGTGTGAGGCATGAATACGTGTATGAGTGAACGAGCTAGGCTTCAGTCATAAGTGTTAAGTTGAAGTGCGCGGCCTGGCGCCGGGAGATCACCTACCTCCAGCCTTCTGTTCACACCTTCTGTGAATAAACACCTGCACTGTTACCTGCGTTTCCTGTGCCCCTGCTGGTCAAGAGTCGAACATGGCGCAGTGAGTAGGATCAGGACAAGGCTGCAGTGGGTACGGCGCAGAATGGAGAAGCAGTTGGAGGCGCTGGCTGCCCTGCTAGCGCGACAGTCGGAGCAGAGTCAGGCTCTGCTAGCGCGACAGTCGGAGCAGAGTCAGGCTCGCGAGGAGCGTTTAACCCAGCTGCTGGAGAGAGTGGGGACACAAGCTCCCAGTCGCACCACGGCGAGCAATGAAGGCGAAACCACAGCCCGCAGCACGTCTACCCAGGGCGCGAGGTTCCCGACGTCCGCCACCATCATTCCTCACTTAACGGCGTCAGCATCTTTACGTGAGTTCGACACGTGGCGCCATAAGTTTGAAGGATACGTAACCCTCGCCAGGATAGACTGTCTCTCCCTGGCTGAGCAGAGGGCGGCACTCGCTGCTGTCCTAGACGACGAGTGGACCCGTACACTTCGCTACGGGATAAGCTTACCGAGAGACGCGGAGTTAAGAACCATCCTCGATGCAATGTGTGAGTACCTGCGAAGCCAGCGCAACATCATCATGGATAGAAGAGACTTCTACTCCCGCGTGCAAGAAACGCAAGAAGGTTTTGACGACTTTTTATGTGCTGTAAAGGAAATCGCCAATTTCTGTGACTTTTGCGACCAGTGCATAAACCATCAGCTGCGTGACAGAATTGTCGTTGGGACACGAGACGAAGTGGCTCTGAAACGCATGCTGGAAAACAAGAAACTCACCCTTGAAAACGCCATAGATATTTGCAGAGCATCAGAGAGCGCTAACCAGTGTAGTGCAGTACTAAGGGGCGGCTCTCACTCTTCGAGCCATGGTGTGAACGCCGTCTCGAACTACAGGAAGGGCAGTTTCGGGGCTCAAGCCCCACGGGCTGTTATCGTTGTGGCAAAGATTGTCGCAGTGACAAAAGGGGATGCCAGGCAATAGATAAAGTGTGTCGTAACTGCGGGAAAAGAGGGCATTTTGCGAGTGTATGTCAGCAGACAGTGAGGAAACGACGAGGAGCTTCGAGGAGTTCCTCAACTGTCTCTCCTCATCGCGGTGCAGGCCCGAGGCGGGGAGCCAGTGCCAGTGTATACCAGCTCTTATCAGGCGTATACACAAAGACGGTGACGGCACGACCTGCGCCCCAGGTGCTCATTACCGCCACACATCCCGCTGGAAGAGACAAGATTACGTGGACTCCTGACTCTGGGGCCGAAACGACCGTTATTGGCCTCGACACGGCAACACTCCTTGGAATCCCGCCCTCCAGCTTGGCGCCCGCTGATGGTGATGGACTTTATGCTGCCGGTAATCACCCCCTCACCTGTGTAGGAACTTTCTCGTCGCACTTGCAACTGGGCGACAGGGAAGCTGAGACTGTTGTGAGCGTGGTGAAGGAGGTGAAGGGGGCGCTGCTTAGCTGGTACGATTCCATCGCTCTCGGAATCCTCCCCGAAGATTTTCCGGCTCAAATCCGACCGCTACGCAGGGAAGAACAGCACACCGGCAACAGCTCCATCAAGTACCCGACCGCCTCGCAGCCACCTCTATCTACGCCCACAGAAGTGATCAGCTGGCCTCATTCCTACGACCCACGCCACAGCAGCGTGCGGGCACGCTGCTGCTGTGATCAAGGCCTTTCCCAGCGTCTTCGAAGCAAAGGAAGGTTTACGTGCAATGGCTGGTGGATCCATGGCCATCGAGTTGACAGACGACCTCGACCCTCTCCACTCAGCGGTCATCTCAGCGTTATCTGCCACCAATGAGGACGGCGTCCGCTTAGCACCACTCCAGGATCAGACTGTGGAAATGGTACGTGCCGCAGCAGCAAGAGACGGGGAGTACTGCTTGCTCAAGAACGTCATCATCGAGGGCTTCCTGATCATTGCCACGACCTCGATCACCGCTTGCGTACGTACTGGCCGGTGCGCAGTCTGCTGGCCGTAGACGACGACCTGGTGGTTTACGGGCCGAGGCTTCTTATTCCTCACAGCCTCCGCCGAGAAACACTAGAGCGACTCCATGACAGTCATCAGGGGATGGAGCGCACCAAGCGACGGGCCCGACAAACGGTGTACTGGCCTGGTATGGACAGAGACGTTGAGAACGTCGTTTCTGGATGCTCACTATGCCGTCCACTCCTACCAAGCCAAGCCAACGAACCTCTCTGGCAGGACACGGACACACCCAGCAGGGTGTTTGAGTCAGTTTCTGCAGACTACTTCCACGCAGCAGGCCGTACATACCTCGTGTATGTAGATCGCTTGTCTGGGTGGCCTCACGTGTCTGCATGCTCACGTCCAGCATCGGCTGATCAGCTCGTTCGTGTCCTTCGGGGTGTGTTCGCCGACACGGGCGTGCCTGTTCTCCTGAGGACTGACGGTGGACCGCAGTTCACTTCTTCATCGGTACGGCGCTTCCTGGCTCGATGGGGGTGGAGCATCGTGTATCTTCACCTCATTATCCACGCTCCAATGGTCACGCCGAGGCAGCGGTCAAGTCCGTGAAGAAGCTGATCCTCACGACCACACAGCAGGGACACCTGGACGAGGATGCGTTCGCTCGCGGGTTGCTGGAACTGCGCAACACTCCGAGGGCGGAAGGGCGATCACCAGCACAAGTCCTCTTCGGTCATCCTATGAGGTCCTGTGTCCCGGCTCATCATCGCTCATACGCTCAGCAGTGGCAGCGCGCTGCTGATGAGTGCGACGCCAAGGCAGAGCGACTGGAGGAAGAAAGCGAAACTTCGCCACGACGCGTCCGCCCGTACTCTTCCTCTCCTGCACCTCGGTGGCCACGTCGACGTTCAAGATCACACGACAGGCCTCTGGGATCGCCTGGGTGTCATCGTGGCTGTTGGGCGAAGGAGAGACTACCTCATCAAGATGGGCAGCGGTCGCGTGATGTGGCGTAATAGAAGACACCTACGCCCACACAGACCTCTTGCTCCCCTTCCTGTCGAGCAGCACACCGCTCATGGCGGTGCAGCGCTTCAGCATCAGGGTCACGAGGAACACCACCATCCCGGCAGCCCGGAGCATCAGGGTAACGGGGTACACCGTGGCCGAGAGCAACCAGAGCGTCGAAGCAGCCGACAGCGTAGGGAGCCGAGACGACTGCAGGTGCGGTGGCACCGTAGCACCTACGATTAGTCGTACGTGTTCATTGTACGCTGTGTTTGTTTTGTGTATATGTACCGTGTTTTCTGTACTTCAATCATTGTAACTTTGTTTCATGTGTTACGGTAGCCATAACAAAGATAAGGAATCTTCCTTATGTCTCGGGGGAGGTGTGTGGTTGTTAGCTAGTTGTGTGAACGAGTGAATGAGCGAGACTTGTGTGAGGCATGAATACGTGTATGAGTGAACGAGCTAGGCTTCAGTCATAAGTGTTAAGTTGAAGTGCGCGGCCTGGCGCCGGGAGATCACCTACCTCCAGCCTTCTGTTCACACCTTCTGTGAATAAACACCTGCACTGTTACCTGCGTTTCCTGTGCCCCTGCTGGTCAAGAGTCGAACAGGGATGGTGAAAATGGGAATTCAAGACTGATAACACCTCCCCATTAGGAGAAAGCGAAGGAGAGAATTTAACAATGATAACGCTTCCCCATTAGAGACAGAGAGAGAGAGAGAGAGAGAGAGAGAGAGAGAGAGAGAGAGAGAGAGAGAGAGAGAGAGAGAGAGAATGGTGTTGGTTGTATGTAAATTGGAGGAAAAAGGAAAGAGAGTAAATTAATGTAAATAGCGAGGTTTTTAAGAGAGAGAGAGAGAGAGAGAGAGAGAGAGAGAGAGAGAGAGAGAGAGAGAGAGAGTTATGCAAGCTGGAAATAAAATTATGAGTTAAATTAGAAGAAAATAAAAGTAAAGTAACATCTCTCTCTCTCTCTCTCTCTCTCTCTCTCTCTCTCTCTCTCTCTCTCTCTCTCTCTCTCTCTCTCTCTCTCTCTCTCTCTCTCTCTCTCTCTCTCTCTCTCTCTCTTATCTAGAAACACACTCACCTCCACCACACAGGATTGGCATGAAAAAAAGAAAACAGGCCAAGTGGAGTTTTTTGAGTATTTTAAGAAATATTTTACTTATAAAAATTTATTTCTATATCACATTGGTAAATAAACAAGTTACAGCCGGCTCCCTACTTGATGAATCAGCCTTGCTGTCTATATTTCTAACAGAAGCACCACCTGTCATCTTTTTTCATGGCAGCTGTCACTGGCTACAGCTGCTTTGACGTGAATCTCGGGCCTGTCCTCTTCCTCTCCCCTTCCACATCCCCTTTCCCGTCCCTTTCTCCATCCCCCATGCTTCTCATACCTCCTTCATACATACAGAGAGAGAGAGAGAGAGAGAGAGAGAGAGAGAGAGAGAGAGAGAGAGAGAGAGAGAGAGAGAGAGAGAGAGAGAGGGGGGGGGGGGGGGGGCTTAGATTGAGGAGACGGGGAGAGGGATATGAGAAATGTAGAAACAAGAGGCAGTGGGGATGGGGAGGCGGACATGGAGTGGGGTTGACAAAGGAGGTGTGGCTTAATTGACACGTCACGACCTCTGACCTATGATATTTACCTGTTAAAGTTCTTTGAGTTGACATGTGGCTCCTGGTAAAAAGAAGGATATTAGGGCTGCTTCATCAAGTATGGACCCGTCTGTACATATACATAAAAAATGTAAAAAGTGTCAAACCTGACCAGTTCATTTCCTGTACAACACAAGTTAACACAGGCCTTGTCCAGCCGGACTAGTCTGCATCAACGTGACCTTCAGATAACACTTCAAACATTTTGTTTCACTCTATATTATTTCTTAATTACTTATTTAAATTGATTTACATATAAATATGAAGAATAAACAAAAAATAAATAAACCCCCCCAAAAAATAATAAAACTCCAAAACAAGAAAACCTCAAAAACAGTGAGTTGGGTTTATTTTTTAAACACGGGTTTTCAACCCTGCCACCACCACCACCACCGCCACCACCACCACCACCACCACCACCACCACCACCACCGTCCCCACCACCAGGCCATATCCCCTGTATTATACTGTACTTAGCGCGGTTCAGGCGTTAAGCTGATGGGAGTGACCGCCAGCCAGGCACACACACACACACACACACACACACACACACACACACACACACACACACACACACACACACACACAGAGAGAGAGAGAGAGAGAAGAGGGGGAAATTCAGGCCAAACAACACGATTCAACATGGCAGATGAGCTATGTAGGAACAGAGGGAGTATTGGGTACACATGTGTTAATAGTGACCTCTTGTTTTGTTTACGATTGAGTTTTGACATGTAGAGCAAAGGGATTACTTGTTGAGATTGGACACAAAGTAAATAGATTAGTTCATAACAATACCAAAGTGAAAAAAAAAAGTTTGTTTTCCTGCCTATCTACTGCATGCCACTTTATTTGTCTATTTTATGCATGTCTGTCTACCTACCTGTCTCCTTTCCTATCTGTTTTCCTGTCTCTGTATGTGTCTATTTCTTCGCCTGTTTTCCTGTTTATCTACCTGCATCTATCTTTCAGCCTAGTTTCTATTTGTCTGTCTTTCTATCTTTCCCCAACCCGTCCATCTTCCCCCAACCTGTCTATCTTACGTGTCTATCATCATATCTGTCCACCCACCTATCTGTCTATCTATTCACCCACCCACCTACTCGTATCTATCCGTATATCTCTTTATTTACCTGTGTGTGTGTTTGTTTACCTGCGCAAATAAAAGGTGGGCAGAAGGTTTCTCGGCGTCCCAGGATAATGCCCCGATAAATACTGAGGATGAAG
>NC_087182.1:5023754-5038754 GCF_035594125.1 Scylla paramamosain
ACACAGACGTTACTCTACTTGTTATTTTGGTGTCGTCTGCAAATTTACTTATTTTGCAATTTATCCCTTCATCAATATCTTTAATGTACATTATAAAGAGTAGGAGGAGGAGGAGGAGGAGGAGGAGGGAGGAGGAGGAGATTATAGGGTTAGAGAGAGAAAGTAACTTGAGGAAAAAACAATACCTGAGAAGAAAGAAGAGGGGGAGGAGGAGGAAGAGGAGGAGGAGGAGGAGGATATTAAAGGGTTAGAGAGAGGAAGTAACTTGAGGAAAAAACAATACTGCTAAGAAAGAAGAGGGGAAGGAGGAGGAGGAGGAGGAGGAGATGGAGCAGAAATGAAGTTACAAATTCATCCCTCATGGGGGAGGAAGAGGAAGAACAAGAGGAAGAGGAAGAAGGCTGAAGGAAAAAGGAAAGGAAAAGAGGAGAGTGGAAAATATGAAGAAGAAGAAGAAGAGGAGGAGGAGGAGGAGGAGGAGGAGGAGGAGGAGGAAGAGAGTGAAGGCAGTTACTACAATGAATAACTACAGAACAAAAATAATAAGCTTGAAATTTAATTAAGTTTATTTTGGTTTCAAATTGTATTGTTAATGGCTGTTTGTATCTTTGATTTATTCCCTACATGTACCTACGTGTACCTAGAAACCTGCCTCCAGTATAACAACAATAATAATAATAATAATAATAATAATAATAATAATAATAACAGCTATTCACTCACAATTACACACCAATACATGACCCATTTTTAACACAGCTGACTGGCAGTTTACGACCATTTTCAGGACAATTACATGGCTAACTAATGTAATAATTAACATCTGTGACACACACGCACCTCAGTATGTAATGGCTTGGCTAGTGACGCTGTATGTTTGTGTGTTGCAGCGTCCGTGTCACTGGCCATTCATTAATTTTTCTACGTATTAAGGGAAGGTATGGTTAGTGGTGCTGCGTAAAGGAAGAGGGAAGGAAGAAAGGGTGATAGGAGAGAAAACTGTTAGTGATTAATGTGAAGGAAGGAAGGGAGAGAGTGAGAGAGTAAAGTGAGTGTGAATAATGGAGAAAATGTTTAATGTGAATGAATGTATGAAGGAAGGAAATAAGGAAATACTGGAGAGTGAATGAGAGTGAATGATGAAGGAAGTTTAATATGAGAGGAAAAAAGGGATGTAAGGAAGGAATGAAATACTGGACAGTGAATGAATGTGAACTGTGAAGGAAACGTATAATGTGAATGAATGAAGAAGACATTTTTAAGTCATTATGTGTGAATGATGAAGGAAACATATATGGAAGGAGAAAAAGAACGAAATAAAAGGAGTGAAGCAAAGAAGGAAGGAAAAAATAATAACTTAACCTTATTGAGAGTGCATGATACCAGGAACACCAATGAAATCACAAAAAAAAAAAAAAAAAAAAATTGAAAAAAGATAAGTAAAAAAAAAAATAAATAAATAAATAACACTGCAGGAAAGTCTGGCAATCAATCATTCTGTTTCTATGTATAATTAACCCAACATTGCGTGTAGCAGGATGTGTGGTCGCTTAGACGTGTTGTTAATGGACTGGATTGATTGTGAGATAAAATGGTCTTGTATCTGTCAGGTGGACTGGGATAATGAGTGCACAGGTGATTGGCAGCCTAACTTGTTGACGAGACTTCAATTTCAAGCTACCTTTGTTACGCTTCTTTCTACCTGTGGGACTTACGTGACTCATTCTCTCTCTTTCTCTCTCTCCCTCTCTCTCTCTCTCTCTCTCTCTCTCTCTCTCTCTCTCTCTCTTTGTCTCTGCTTCTTTCTCTGTCTTTGTTTTTTCTCTCTCTCTCTCTCTCTCTCTCTCTCTCTCTCTCTCTCTCTCTCTCTCTCTCTCTCTCTCTCTCTCTCTTCCTTTCCTTTCCTTTCCTTTCCTTTCCTTTCCTTTCCTTTCCTCTCCTCTCCTCTCCTCTTCTCCTCTCCTCTCCTCTCCTCTCCTCTCCTCTCCTCTCCTCTCCTCTCCTCTCCTCTCCTCTCCTCTCCTTTTCTCCCCTCTTCTCGCTTCTCTCCTCTCCTCTCCTCTTCTCTCCTCTCCTTTCCCTTCCCTTCCCTTCCCTTCCTTCCTTTCCCTTCCCTTTCCTCTTTTATCTTCCTCTCGTCTCCCCAGTTATCCTATCCTCTCTTCTCTCCTCCCTTTCAGTCCCTTATCGGTCACCACTTTCCCTATCAGTTAACAAAGCCTTTCCTCTCTCCCATCTCTCTCCATCTTCACCTGAGCAGTTTGTCAGTACCCTTTGTGGACGGTGGTCCCATTTCCTTCTCCCTCTGTGGCTTGTAAAAATTTTCGTCTCGTCTGTCAGTGCTTTGATTGAGGTCCTTGTCATTTGGCAGATAACGGTTAGATTGACTCGCACGGTTGTTCGGTAAAAGACAAAGCAAGGAGGGTAGATATGGAGGGTGTAAGGATTGAGAGGGGGTAGAAGGGAAAGAGTAGAGAGAGAGAGAGAGAGAGAGAGAGAGAGAGAGAGAGAGAGAGAGAGAGAGAGAGAAAGAGAAAGAGAGGGGCCAGATGGACAGGGTGACAAGGACAGAGGGTTGAAGGAGGGAAGGAAAGGGAAAGATGAAAGGGAAAGGGTGTAAAATAAAAGAGTAATGTTGTTATTTAATAGCGTGTTTGGATTTGTGGGGAAGTTTGGATGTTTGGATGACTGACTGACTGACTGACTGACTGACTGGATGTATGGCTGTGTGCACTGACTGGATGCAAGGAAGGCTGGAGAGATGAATGACTGAGTAAAGGAACGGATGTATAGGATAACAGAGGAGACAAGAGGAAGAGAAAAGAGGAAAGGGGAAAGAAAGGGAAGGGAAGGGAAAGAAGAGAAGAGGAGAGGAGAGGAGAGGCTGGCCGCTGACTGAATGACTGGCTTGATGTTAGACTATGTGGCTGGATGACTGGCTGACTGACTGGTTGCATAGAAGGTTGGGTAACAATGGCTGATTGAGTTAACTGTATGGACGACTGTTTAACTATTGATTGACTGACTGATGCTTATTATTACGTAACAAATTTTCTGACTATATAATTCTCTTACTGATTGACTGGCTGACTAAAAGGACTCTTGACTGATTAACTAGCTAAATGCATGACTGGCTGGCTTACTGAATGCTTGGTTGTCAGTTGAAGGCACTACCTGACTGACTGACTGAATAATGCAACGTCCAAACAAAGCATCAGTTCGAGATAAAAGTGAAAATTGAAACTATATTGCAATCCTGTGTTTATTTTATCCGTGAATCGCAGTGTTTGTCAGACAAGAGGCGTCACAATAAAGCTTCAAATAAAACCGTGCTAACGACTGGAGGACATTCTCATCACCTGCTGTACTTTCACGAGCCAATATTTACAGATTCAATATCCTGCCGCCACGGGGAGACACTGTACTACCACGATATTGCAGTTCACCTTTACGAACAGGAGTACTATTGCAATAAACATCTCTCATTACTTTATTAGCCATTACATTTCGCTTTTATCTCTTGTTCCAATTATATGAACCAGGAATACGATGTTGCCACTACTTTATATACTGCCAATTCATTATATACGATTTTTTTTATTACTCTTTTACGTGTGATTATTATTATTATTATTATTATTGTTTTTTTTTATGTATTTTTACGATAGGGTTTAAGTACTGTTCTCTTACCTTAATTGGGGTCACTAGTAGCAGATCCCAACTCGTACTGGGCCAGGCACTTGTGGTTGTGGTATTTTTTATCCCTTGTACTGCTTGACAATTTCCCGTTTTATCATGAACCACTTTTAACACGTATTTCTTAATTGAACTCGTTTAGATATTTCTGTGCTCCGATGCAAAGATAAAATTTAATTACTATTCTCTCCTTTTCCTCCTCAGTCTTCATGCACGCATTCTTCTTTTTCTTTTCTTTTTTTTTTTTTCTTTTTACGGTGGATGGTTGATTCATTAAATAGTTATGTGATCCACTGTCTGACTGAATAACTGAATGGCTGATTGCGTAATTGACTGACTGACAATGAATGAATAATTTAGTGAATGGCTATTTGCTTTCGTGACTGACTGGCTTGACTAAATGAATGAATGAATGAATGAATGAATGAATAAATTAATGAATGAATGTATGAATGCTATTTAAGTTCATGATTGACTGATATGACTAACTGAATGGATTAATTAATGTATGAATAGTTATTTCATGCTTGATTGACTAACTGACTCACAAA
This sequence comes from Scylla paramamosain, assembly GCF_035594125.1. Taxonomy (NCBI): domain Eukaryota; kingdom Metazoa; phylum Arthropoda; class Malacostraca; order Decapoda; family Portunidae; genus Scylla; species Scylla paramamosain. The sequence goes on from NC_087182.1 coordinate 5,028,002, forward strand.
CACTAAACTGTTTTGAAAATAAGTGCCGCTTATTACTTTTACTACTACTACTACTACTACTACTACTACTACTACTACTACTACTACTACTACTACTACTACTACTACTACTATTACTACTACTACTACTACTACAGTTACTACTACTACTACTACAGTTACTACTACTACTACTACAGTTACTACTACTACTACTACAGTTACTACTACTACTACTACTACTACTACTACTACTACTACTACTACTACTACTACTACTACTACTACTACTACTACTACTACTTCACCCCTGACCACTTCACTTAAAGCCTCAACTGAACCCCCACCAGCTTCCACTTGACTGACGCAGGGATAGACGGCGAGGGTTTGTGGCTGACATGTGGCCCGGTCTACTCCACCCCACTCGAGCACTGACGAAGAAATAACTCCTCCACTCACGCCAACTTGAGAACGTGACTGAGTGTTCCCTTCACTGACGCTTTGCTTTTTTTCCCCATTCCTGACTACTTAGCATGATTTAGATGTGGATTATCAAGACGTTTCCTGCACTAAATTAGCTTTTTTTTCTTGTTGGACGTTGACTCGTAGCTTTTTATTTTTCTTATTTTATTTTATTATTATTATTTATTTATTTATTTTATAGCAGCTGCGGTAAGGTGATTTTATTTTTACGTTTTTTTTTGTTTTTTGTTTTTGTTTTTTTTGTTTCGTCGTGTGTATATGTTGAAACTATATATAAAAACACTCTTCTCTACGCTTTTACTCGCTGCTTACCTAACAGTTACACTTATTTTTCTGTATGCCGCAATAATTCCAGTTCTGTCATGTGAAACTGATAGCTTTCAGCGTAACAACCTACCTTCCGTTAACCCTTTCAGTGCCAGTCTTTTTTTTTTTTCCTCCATAATCCTTTATCATTTTTCAGACATATTTTAGTACTACAGTATATTACTTCTGTATCATAATAGGAACTGAACCTCTTATTCTTCCTATTTTCCATATACCCATACACATTATACTCCCATACTACTCTGAATGTTACTAAAAGACGACCATAGCAAGGAAAGAGGTAATCAGTCACTGCACAAGTTTCAGGTCAAGGCAAACATAGCATCATACAACCACCTCCACTTAGTCCCAGCTATTATTCTTCGTGGAAATCTTAAAACGTGTACTGCTTCTGTCTGCCCCTCTTGACTTTCAGATCACTGTGAAGAATTTATTATGCAAGGACGCATGGAAGAAAATATAAAGAAATGGAAGGTTAATATTGCCTTTTCTTCGTGTCAGGATTATGTGAGACTAGTACGAAAATTTGTGCTCAAAGAAAGTCATGTGTGATTATGGGGAAAAAAAAAATGTCTGGCAGTGAAAGTATTAGAAAGTATTAACATAAAGCAATTCACTGAAAGTATTAATTTCTACTTGATTAACACATGAAATTCCGACCATAGCATTACTACTCCAGACAACTGTAGGATATAACAAAACAAGCTGAACAGACTGAAATATCAACATCTCTATCGCCTGCAGTATTAGCCGGCCACTCGGTTCCCGCCTCCACTCCCCACAGGCTACAATGTCTCATCATCACTTAATATATTACCCATATTAAGTTGTGTCTCAGTCCAGGTCGTCTCTGTCACACCACCACTTGGTTGCCTCATTAAATGTTGCCTCAGGATATGTACTCACTCTTGTTTGTCTCTCTCTCTGTCTATCTGCCTGTTTGTCTATATTTCTGTCTACCTGCCTGTCTATCTGTCTATCTGTCTGTCTGTCTCTACTTTTCTGCCTGTCTGCCTCTAACTTTTTTTCTTTTTATTTGTTTATCTTTGTGTTTGTATACCTGCCTTTATGTCTGTCTGTTTTGTTTGTCCGTCTTCCTGTCTGCCTGTTTGTCTAATTTTTCTCTTTTCCGTCTATCTGAATTGCTTTCTACACGTCTCTGTGCCTGCTTCCGTAGCTGTTCGTCTGTCTGTCTGTGTGCATGTCTGTTCTCCTGTTTACGTGTCTGTCAATCTATTCCTGCCTACATCCCCTTCGTTCTTTAAAAAAAAAAAAGATGAAAGAAACACGCTTATTTACATTTCTCCAAAAAATGTAAAATATAACTAGAGATCAAAATGGATATGCCAATTTAGGTCAGCAGGGAAGCAGAGAGAGGCAGATATTGGTAAAGACTTGCCTTCTGGCCTTCTGAGTGGTTCCTAGTTGTTGCTGTGACTTTGGCCTTTGAGAAGTGACCTAAAGTGACCTACTGGACCAAAGGAGGGAGGAAGGCAAGGAAGGCAAGATGAAAATGTTATAAGAAGAGGGAGACGTAAAAGGAGAGAGAAAATTCAGAGACGAAGATGAAAAGGGACATGGAAGAGAAAGAAGTGGAGAGAGAAGGAGAAGCGAGGAATCGGAAGAGGGTGAAAAGAAGACATAAAGGAACCCCCCCAAAAAAAAAAGTAGAGAAGTGACGCAGAAAGAGGGAAAGGGGAGAAAAAAAAGGGAGAGAGAAATGGCAGAGATGGAGGGAAGGAAAGGAAAGAAAATGGATTATGCTGAAAGGAAAATAGAGTGAAAGAAAAAGACGGGGAAATAAAAGAGGGCATTAAATGTTGACAGAGGGAGGAAGAAAACATGGGGAGGAAATATGAGATGGGAATGATGAAGGAAGGTAAGATGAGAAAAGGAAGGTAGAGAGAGAGAGAGAGAGAGAGAGAGAGAGAGAGAGAGAGAGAGAGAGAGAGAGAGAGAGAGTTTGTTGTCACTGGGTTGGGTTTCTAATTGCCAAAGACCAGTTTAAGGGTCAGCAAGATGGAGTTTGTTGATATCACCGTTACTGCAAATTTACCTTTAACATCCTTTCTTTCTACAGCCTTCCTTACACTATTTTCCCCTCACAAGAACATAACTTCAGCAAACAAGGGAAACTGCCAGAAGCCACCAAACTTACACGTGTCAGTCCCTACGAAACATATCTACCTATTTCCATCTAATTTTCGTCCATAAATTGGTTTAATTCTCTGCTAAACCTCATTAACGACTCGGCGCTGATAACCTGATTACTGAGGCTATTCCAGTCATCTATCTCTCGAAGAACCAATACCTTTTTTTTTTTTTTTCTTTTTAATGTCTTTGTTAAGCTGGAGTCCATTTCACGACTCTTTCAAATTTTGGTTAATCATTTTCTGACTATAATCTCTAAGGAGTGGCACCTTTTGTGGTCCTTTTATGCCTTTTTGTTGCCTTAAGCGAGAAACCCTCTTACATAAATTAATAAATAAAAAAAAAGTAATATAAAACCGTAAAAAAAGGAGAAAACACCAAAATCTTCCAAAACACACCAGGAAAAATATAATGAGCATGAATCGCTAACCTTTATAAATACCTGATGAAAAATAATTAGTGTAATGACCTGCAATGCTCAGGTGATACTGTAACACTTTTGATCTCTTAAATACTCCATGAATTACTTTAATTACTCGCCTCACCTGACATACACACACACAAAAGTAAAAGTAAAATTGTTTTAATTATTTCGTTTATTTCTGTGTTTCGCGTAGCAACAGATTATTTTTGTTTTGTGTACGTGTGATGTTGTGTGGAGGGGAATATGTCTGTTTTCATGTGCGATTATTAAGAGTAACACGTGTGAGAATATATGCAGAATAGTTATGGTAATAGCTACGAAGGTAATATTAATATTAGGGTAATACTAATGGTAATATGAGCGTGTATATACAGTAGTAGTGATGGTTATGAAATACTTATGATATTGATGGTGTATTAGTAGTTGTAATCTGTACGGTGTGAAGTACATAGAATAGTAACAGATCAGAAGATTAGTGACTAAATGACTCACTGACTGACTGAATGAAGAAATGAGTATGTGATCGACTGAATGAATGAATGAAAAAGTGTGTGATTGACTATCTTTATAACTGAATGAATTAATTAAGAAGAGGGTGACTGACTGACCTACTGACTAAATGGATAAAGTATGTGATTGGCTAACTGTATAACTGAATTAATTAATTAAGAAGGGGGTGATTGACTTACCAGCTGACTGAATGAATGAATAAGTATGTGATTGACTGACCGAATAACTGAATTAATTTATTAAGAAGAGAGCGATTGACTGACCAGTTGACTGAATGAATGAAAAAGTGATTGAATGATTGACTAATTAACTAACTGAATGAATGAATAAACGTAATCTTATAAAACACACCTTACATTTACCACCTTACCATCATAGCTAACGATACAGATAGGCACCTTGAGGAACTTGAAGATAACCTGAGGGAAACCCAGATATCAGAGGCTTAATATTGACCTGTGACCTAAAACAAGATATACCAGTGACTGAAGACCAAGGGGATAAACTGACACCATACAGCTGCAACGCATACCCTCAACATAACCACCTTGTATATAATCACGGTACATCTTAGTAGCAAGAGGAGTGGCGTCATTGTAATATTAATACCTGTGATCGTGTTGACCAAAGCGCTCCTTGAGGCTGTATATGTCACTGGCGGTTCAGACTAGTAATGAAGAGCTCTTAGGAAAGTGATGATGCTTAAGACGAGATGAGACGTGGGGACGCTCTGGGGATTATCTTAAGATGAGAGAGAGAGAGAGAGAGAGAGAGAGAGAGAGAGAGAGAGAGAGAGAGAGAGAGAGAGAGAGAGATTCTTGTAGTTTACGCTTATCAAAAAAATACTAGTCACTTCTATTAATAACTCCCTCTCCTCCCATCCACCCATTTCTCTCTCCATCCCTCCAGTCAATCTCATTCATCCCTCCCACGCATTCCTTCCCTGCCCCATCCAAACTCAAGGACTGGAGGCAAGACAGAGCTAAGGCCAAAGGTTCTAAGGGTCATGTTTAGATCTCATAATGCCCCGTCATAATCTTTACTGGAAAATGCTGCAAGTGATGTATGATGCAATAATAATCTGTGGGTTCTCGTTTTCTTTTTTTCTTCTTTTTTTGTTGCCATTTTAGGGTGGACTTGGCTTTTTTCCGTTTTCTTTGTGTGTTTGTTTTTTGAGACGAAGCTTCAGTGTTTTTTTTTTCTATTTTCTGTTTAGTCTTTCCCAGAGATTCTTGATTTTTCTTTCTTTTATTTCTCTCGGATTTTTTTTTTTTTTATCCTCCCTTTATCTCTAGGTCAAGTCTTCTTGTTCCTCCTTCTCTCCATCTTTTACTCTTTTCACTCACGTTTTTCTTGTTTTCTTTCTTCTTCATCTTGTATTTTCGGCTTCTTTCTCCTCTTTCTCTGAACCAAGATTTCTTTCTCCTTTCTGTTTACAATCTTTAACTATTTCACTCGCATTCCTCTCCTTTTCTTTACCTTACATTCTCTCTCTCTCTCTCTCTCCTCTCTCTCTCTCTCTCCTCTCTCTCTCTCTCTCCTCTCTCTCTCTCCTCTCTCTCTCTCTCTCTCCCGAGGACGCCCTGACTCGAAAACTTCATCGTGTCTAAAGGGAAACAGGAGACATCACAGAAGATTAGAGCGTGTGTGACTAGGGAGCGAATCAAAGCTAAGGAGGTCTTGGTCTTGCGTTAAAGGAGATAATGATACTGGGAAATAAAAATATAGGAGTATGTGGAGTAGGTAGAGATGAGGTAAGAGGATTGTGATTTACTCCTGCCTATATTGAAACGGGGGAAAGTAGATAGTGATAGATAAGGATAAACGTTGGATAGATGGTAGTGAGGTTAGGAAATGTGGGTTAATTTTGTTTATAGTTAAAGAGAATAGTGAATGTTGATAGAGGTGAGGTTAATATACTCCTGTCGATATTTAAAAGGGGAAGCTAGATAGTGATAAATCAGAATAATCACTGACTTGGTAGGAGGATGAAGTGAGGAATTGTTGGTTAATTTTGTTTATAGTTAAAGAGAACAGTGGATGTAGATAGAGGTGAGGTGAGGCAGTGTAGTTTAAATCTTATCGATATTTAAAAGGGGAAGCTAGATAATGGTAAATAAGGATAAACGATGAGTAGATGAGGGAATAAGGTGAGGAAGTGTTGGTTAAATTGGTTTAGGGAGATAAATGTGGATGTTGACCGAAACGCTGATTAGATAATGAAATGAGGGGAGGCCTCAATGTGAGGTTGCTTATAGTTAAAAGAAAAAAATATTAGTGAATTTTGATGTTCGAGGATATACGCTCAATAAATAAGGAAACGGGATGAAATAAATGTGGGTATTACTGTATTAAGGAAAGCAGTGAATGGTAATAGAAAAATATATACGAGTACGCTATGCAGATGAAGAAATGAGGAGAAAGAATGGGAGTTAACCTGGTTTATATAGTTAAAAGAGAATAGAGAATGTTGATAGATGAAGATGTATAGTGAGCGGATGAAGAAATAAGCTGACGGAATGTGGGTTAATATTATCTATAGTTAAAGAAAATAGGAAATGTTGAATAGGTGAGAGTATACATTGTGTAGATGGTGAAATAAGATGGCGAAATGTAGTATAACCTTGTCTACAGTTAAAGAGCATAGTGGAATGTTGACATATGACTAATAAACTGAGTGAATGGAGAAATAGACAAAGTGACGTAATCTATTGAAGTTAAAAAGAAAAAGTGAATATTGACAGACAGGTGTAGTGGATGGAGAGATTGAGTAAAAGTATAAGAATGGAGAAAAGGTAAGATGTACAGAAAACTAGATAAAGAAGTGAGAGAGAGACGAAGAGAAAATTTAAAACACTGACTGGAAATGATGATGATGATGATGATGATGATGATGATGATGATGATGATGATGATATACTTCCGTTTTTCAACTTCAATAGTATTCATATGTACATTACTGTTTTTCTTTTCATTTATTTATTTATTTATTTTTGTTTCGTGTTGGTTTTAGCTTCCTCTCGGTTCATTACGCGGAAAGTCTAATGTAGCGGAGGGAATAGTGAGTTATGTGGTATTTTCATCCTAACTACATTTATTGTTGTGGGTATATTGACGTATCGTATGAATTATTTGTTACCTAACATTTGGTACATTTACGATTACTATGTATTTTTTTTTATATCCCTCACATTTCTGTTATTACTATTATTTTTATTACATGAATAGAAAACTGATTTGGTTTTTCATTTGATGTTCTGTTTTATTTAATGGGAGAAATAATTATTGGCTTTTTTTTTAGCTGAATTTGTCTTTGTTCTTGTGTTTTTCTCCCTTGGGCATAAAAAACACTTCAAACTACTTTTTTTTTACCATTTTATTGTATTAGTAGATTAATTTGCGGTCTCGCCGTTTTTTTCTTGAGATTTTTAATGCTGTGCTTACAATTATTACATGTATTTTTTAAAAGTGTCTCAATTATAGCACATGCTCTCTTTTTTTTTATAAGTTTTGTTCAGTTACTACATGTATTTTTTAAAGTTTCCCTCAGTTATCACAGGTATCTTTTTATTTAAGTTTTCCCAGTTATCATATATATATATATATATATATATATATATATATTTATATATATATATATATATATATATATATATATATATATAGTTAAAAGAAAAAAAATACTAGTGAATTTTGATGATTAAGTCGTTCAAATGCTACATATATTTACTGTGGCATTCCCTTACCATCAGTAGGAAGTCTGCAATTTGGGGTTATCATTGTTATTTTAGTGTTTTTTTTTTTTTTAATGTCACTGAATCATAACAAGTATTTGAATTGGCATTCCCTACCGTCAAGAGGGAGGCTGCTGCTCAAAACTCCTGCAGGCACCTTTGTCCCTCTGGCGGCAGGCTCAGGAAATCGTCATCTGCCTCAGTAGTTGTCTGGCCCGCGGGGTGGTCACTGGGCCAGACTGACACGTCCACCTCCGTCATGCTGAGGACATAAAAACATTAAAAATAAATAAATAAATAAGAGAAGCTGCAAGAATCCAAGAGGCCTACACGTGGCTGTCTCTGTATTAAACATTAACTATTTCCACCTATTACACTCATTCATAAATATGCCTAAGCTTCTTTTAAACCTCCCTAACGACTCACCACTAAAAACCTGATTGCTGAGTCTGTTCTTGTTTCATTTTGTGCATTATCACTGCTACACTCCCATCAATTTTATCAATACAGAATAAAGATAATCCAAGAATGAAATATATAAGTAAAATAAAGACAGTGGTGGTGATAACACAGAAAATGAAGCAGGAGAGGTAAAGTTTGGGTTCACGTAGCTTTTTCTCCATTAGCGCTTTAGGAATCTTTTTAAATGGAGCCCTGAAATAAAAGAGAAAACATCAAAAGCACCATCACCACAATCCCATTCACATCTACCAATACAAAATAGTTTATCCAGGTATGAAACAGATTAAATGACACGATTCCCTGTAAGCCATTAGCCGTATATGTTGAAAGTTATACGCAGTTATATATACAAAGGAAGGCTTCATCTTTATTCATCATCGTGCATTAGATAACTTTTTTTTCCTTTTCTTCGTCAGCCACTAAATCTTTCACTCCCTTCCTTTCCCTGTCAGAGTCTTTAATGGCCTTCCTTTAATCTCTCTCTCTCTCTCTCTCTCTCTCTCTCTCTCTCTCTCTCTCTCTCTCTCTCTCTCTCTCTCTCTCTCTCTCTCTCTCTCTCTCTCTCTCTCTCTCTCTCTCTCTCCCCATTAATCTCCTTTGATCTTCCCTTTTTGATAATTTTCTTTTGTGCAAAAATCTCGCATTCTATTTTTCCTCATTCTTGAAGTGCATATTTTGCATTCCAAACAAAGACACACACACACACACACACACACACACACACACACACACACACACACACACACACACACACACACACACACACACACACACAAAGAGAGAGAGAGAATTTTACTAACCACAGCCAGGAAACACGAATTAGTCATTAAGTAACCATATGAACACAACTCCATAAAGGCATACACAGAAGGTACATACACATTTACATAAACAAAATACATAAAATACATGTAATCATCAAATCTACAGTACACACACACACACACACACACACACACACACACACACACACACACACACACACACACACACACACACAGCTCAAGTCTCCACTCATTATCTCTTCCTGCCAGCTGATCATGAGTCCAGCTGTCATCCTGCCTAGAAACCATTGGCTGGCTGGATGCTGAGATTACAGATTTCCCTCGGGTGTCGGACGTTGGATTAGCGGGACACGACTCCAATACGTCCTTCCCTTCCTCTCAGCCTCTCCGGACACTACTCAGGGCCGCCATCTTTAATCCTACGTCTCATACTCCTACTGCTGCTACTCTTCCTTCTTTTTCTACTTTTTTTCTCTCCTTTTCCAGTTTTCTGCTATTTTTATTTTATTTTTTTTATTTTCGTCTTTCTGTTGTTCCTATATCTTTTTATTCATTTATTTATTTTTTTTTTTCCGTATGCATTTCTATCCATTGTTTTTCATTCTCTCCTTCCAACTCTTCCTTCTCTTCCTCCTCCTCCTCCTCCTTCTTATGTTCACTGTTCTATCCGTTTTCCTATTTCTCATTTTTATTTTATTTTCTGGTACTTTTTTCCTATGTTTTTTTCTTCATATCTATCTTTTCCCTTTTCCTTCACTTCAATTTCCTCTCTTCTTCCTCCTCTTCCCTATCTAACAGGACCTAATTTTAAATAACACGGTTGAATTTCTATGGCATTTTTCCCATTAATACTTCACGAATCCGTATTAATTATAACCCTGAAACACAACCTTGAAAACCCAGAGAAGCTCCACTAGAGACAAGACGATGAAGTGTTTGAGAATGCGACCCCACAGTGTTCTTAACGTAACTCTCTCTGTAGCTTTCTCATCAAATCCTTAGAAAACCAAGGTTCTTCTCCACAGGCTCCCGTCCTTGCCTCGCTGCTTCACTTCCCATAAACGTAAGTGGGTCTAATAGAGGCGCACAAAAAAATCAGGTGGAGTGACTGTTCTCGTACATTGTATCATCCCAAGGGCCTTTCGTTTTATCCTCATCACAGACTCAGTGCGGCAGTCACACGTATTTTATTAACTTCCATTTGCATATTAGAATCATCTCTTGAATTAACTTTTTTTTTTTTGTCTGGTTTACGAAGGGGAGACGTTGGTTTTCATCATAAGCTCTCAATGGCTGGTGTATTAGTCTTCTATGTCACTCACGAATGGTTGTGGAAGTTTCATATAAATTAGTGAAGGGATAGATTTTCTCTCTCTCTCTCTCTCTCTCTCTCTCTCTCTCTCTCTCTCTCTCTCTCTCTCTCTCTCTCTCTCTCTCTCTCTCTCTCTCTCTCTCTCTCTCTCTCTCCCGTGGTTCTTGTAGTTATTTCTTGTGCCACTTATGGATGGTTGCGTAAAGGTCATATCAGTAAGGAGGTGAAACTGTTTTTTCATCATGCTCTCTCTACGGTTCACGTACTAGTTTCCTGTGCCTTTTATGAATGGTTGTGTAAAAGTTTTATATATAAATCAGTGAGGATTGGATGTTTTTTTCTTTCATGTTCTCTCTATGGTTCATGTAATAATCCTCTGTGCCTCTGGTTGTGTAAGTTCATATGTATCAGTGAGGAAGAGATGTTTTCCTTTCGTACTTTCTCTATAGCTCTTAACTTAGTCTTCTTTTGTCTTGAGTTATGTGTGAAAGTCCATATAAAACAGTGAAGAGATCTTTTTTTTTTTTTTACTTCTATAGATCGTGTACTCTTCTATACTTTATATAATTGTTTGTGTAAGTCTTCA
>NC_087182.1:5048754-5051254 GCF_035594125.1 Scylla paramamosain
GTGAAGAAATGTTTGGAACTCGGGAATTTTTAACTCCTCTCCTCCTGAAAACGATGGTGATGATGGTGACGATGATGGTGACTGAACGTGTTACCGTCACCTTTATCTGTGCCCGAGAAGATACTGTCCTGTGTTTATCTCCCTGCAATCTTGGCTTTTCCTTTTGACGATCATCTGCAGTTCCTCCTTGCAAATGTACCGCGTTTTTATTTATTCATTTTTTTTATTTATATTTATTTATTTATTTATTTATTATTTTTATTTTTTATTTTTTTCTTGTGTGTGTGTGTTTTTTCACGCGGGTTTCCTTGAAGGTACTGTTCGTGTTGTGTTTCCGTCCCTGCAGTCTTGGAGTTTTCCTTTTGTCGGTCATCAGCAGCACGTTCTTTAGAATGTACCGAGTTTTTTTTTTTTTTTTTTACATGATTTTTCATGTGATTATAAGTAATACCATCGTACTGAGAGAATTCTTGATTATTGTTATTGTTTTATTTATTCTTATTTTTTTATCATCTCTTATTTTGTTTATATTTATTTGTTGTCTTATTTCATTCTTTATTTTATTTATTCATTTATCTATTTATATATTTACTTACTGATTTTTGTTTTTATTTTATATCATTTATTTTTATTTATCAATTTTTATTTTTTTTTTATATAGGTGCCCTGGCCAGGGGAAAATGATGGACAGAAAAAAGGTTCCCTGAAAGTGCCAGTCTGTAAAGAGAAGACGTGAGAAGCGTGTACAAAATTAACACGTACGTAGAAGTGACGAAGTGACTCTGGTGTAGTTAAGGTCTGGATTTTTAAACGCCTTGAGCTTTCACTAGGAGTAATCTATTCTGTTATATTTACACACAATATATACATAGAAGTAATAAATACAAAAGATACAGAAATAAACAAAATACACAGGAGAATTTCCCAAAGGCTACAGAGGCGATAAGTTAGATTTTCGCGGGTTTTTTTTTTTTTTTTTTTACATATATATTGATGTACATTTTTATTTTGTTAATGGCAGACAATCCTTTTTATTTTGTAGATGGTAGAGAATCCTTGTCAACCTATCACCAGAAGAATGAAAACACCCATGAAAACTCCATTAACCTCATCTACATTCTGTTAACGCTTTCACAGCGATACGTAGCAGTTAACAGCACCAAAAGTAATGCATGAAATCTTAATAAGCATCTGCAAGAAAGAAGGTGATTAAAAAGAACATATTATGCAATTTCTACCAAGTTTAAAGACTAGAAGTGGCTGTAGAACAAGTAAAAGTGTCTCAGAGTGATTAGTAATTAAGGAAAGAGGCACCAAATAGATGTCAAAGGGTTAAAAGTATTTGAGAGAAGACGTTGGAATGTTTAAGAGTATGGACCTAAATGTGGTGGTGTGCTGATGATAAAGAAAAAAAAATAATGGAAAGTAATGAAAATAGCAAGTGTCTGTAAAATGATCACGATAAAAATGTGCTGCAAGGATTCTTAATCAAAGTTATAGTTTTCCAGTGCAGTGAAGTGCGAATATGTGTTGGGAATGGTAAGCAAGTAATATAGTAATGATAATGACAATGTAAACAGATAATGAAAAAAAAATTCTTAAAATAATTGTTAATCATAGTTATTGAATTCCTGTTTTAGCGAAGTGCGGAGGTGCGTTGATAAAAGATGAATAAATGATGGAGCGTAATGACAATAGCGAGTGTTTTCAAAATGACGACTAAAAAATTACTTACCGCAAGAACTTTGAATCATAATAATTAATTTCCTGGTTTCGTTAAGTGCAAAGGTATGCTGATAATGCATTCATAAAAAAAAAAAAAACGGAAAATAATGAAAACAGGAAGTGTGTACAAAAAAGATCACGAAAAAAAAGAATACTTACTGCAAGAATTTTTAATCAGTTATTAATTTCCCCGGTATAGTTAAGCGTGGAAGCGTATTGATAATAAATAAATAATGGAAAATATTGACAATAGCAAGCGTTTCGCAAAAAGTTCACGAAATACATTAAGAGTTTGTAAAAATTATTACGTAAAGTTGTCTTCTAAAACGCCCCAAAACATGGCGGCCCTCACAATATGTCAGGAAAGAGGAAAACTGAATTTGTTTATCCAGCGAACCGAAGCGGAGGCGGTGACGGGGACGTTGACGATGGAAGAGGAGGAGGAGGAGGAGGAGGAAGAGGAGAAGGAGGTGGTGGTGGTGGTGGTGGTGATGGTGGTGAAAAATGGAAGACTTTTTTTGCCTGCCTTCCTGAAATTTTGGTCATAGTGAAGCGAAGTTTTCCTAACTTATTTTTTTTGTATATCAGTGAAGTTTTCCTGCCTTTGTTTTCTTATTCTTAGTTCTTCTTCTTTTATTACCTCTATTTTTTTTTGTCTCAGTTAAGTTTTCCTGCGTTTGTTTTTGTCTTATCGAAGTTTTCCTGCCTCAGTTTTTGTCTCGGTGAAGTTTTGGTGAAGTTTCCTGACGCAGTGAAGTCGTGGGGCCTCGTTCGA
>NC_087182.1:5058754-5061254 GCF_035594125.1 Scylla paramamosain
TGCCTCAGCCTGACGTGGATTTGCCGTGATGTGTTTAATATCGTTCGTCTGCGCTCCTGCCTTGCTATCTTGCCGGAAGGGACACTTGGTAATTTGCCTTGAAAATATTGCCTTCCTTCCCCTTGAGGTTCGGGGCACGCTACCACCACCGCCGCCACCGCCGCCGCTGCCACTGCTACTGTTAGATATTAGTTATTGAATATAGCGTACTTTTATTTTCGTGATTATTGATAGGATGTATATAGATTACTTGTATGTATTAGGAACAAGTATGATAACAACAACAACAACAACAACAACAACAACAGCAAAAATATATAAAGCTATTAATAAGCAGGAAAAAAAAAAGTCGATGCGGGAGAGGAGGAGGAGAAAGAAGAGGAGAAAGAGAAGGAAGAAGAGAAATAAGAATAAGAACTAGAACAAAAACAGGGACAATAGAGACATAAAAAAAAATGACATGGAGAAAGAAATTATAAGATACAGCAACAACAACAACAGCACTCATTAAAGTACACACACACACACACACACACACACACACACACACACACACACACACACTACCAGAACGAACAGGTAGGCAGAGAGAGAGAGAGAGAGAGAGAGAGCCGTGGTATGTTTCTGTCTTAACTGATAGAATAACCCTTGTTCTCTCTCTCTCTCTCTCTCTCTCTCTCTCTCTCTCTCTCTCTCTCTCTCTCTCTCTCTCTCTCTCTCTCTCTCTCTCTCTCTCTCTCTCTCATGGAATCATATACGAGGGCAGAGAAATTAATGAATACTGGAATGAAGTGCAGGAATTTTAACTTTTTCTCATCCGAATCTGCCTCGTTAAACTAATACATTGATCCAATCTTGCCAAATGCCGTCTGTTGAAAGAGAGAGAGAGAGAGAGAGAGAGAGAGAGAGAGAGAGAGAGAGAGAGAGAGAGAGAGAGAGAGAGAGAGAGAGACGTGCTTGAATGATAATGATGATAGTTTAATAAAGATGAAATGAAGAGTGTGGATGAATCTTTGTCTTGTAATGGAATGATAGAAGCTGATGATGATGATGATATGGTGATGATGATGATCATAATAATAATAATAATAATAATAATAATAATAATAATAATAGTTCTTGAGTCTTTTATAGTGGGAGTGAACGCTTATTTCAATTTTCAAGAGTGTTTTCATTACTCCAATGATAATTCAACACTACCAATACATCATCAATAGAAAACAGCACACAAGAGGAAGACTAAGAAACTGTGTGGAGGCTTTACAAAATAGACCTAAGGAGAACCCAAGATGAGGAAGAATATTATAATTTTAAGTGTTTTCATGACTCCAGTTGCTATTTAATGCACTCCACACCAGCAACAAAAAAAAAAAAGGAGGACGTGTCTAAAAATCATTACTGGGAGGCGACGAGCCTTGAAAAACAAACCTAAGAACCCAAAGTCATGAAGTTTCCAAGAGCATTTCATTTCAGCGACGATTTACCAAAGATTACACACCAACAAAAGAAAACAATAACACACGGAAGACGCTTCTAAAAATCAGTATTGGGAGGCGGGGGACTTTAGAAAACATACCTAAGGAGAACTGAAATTCACAAAGTTTTCATGAGCATTTCATTTCAGTGACGATTTAAACTCCTCACCAACAATAGAAAACTACAACACACAAGAGGACGCCACTAAAAATCAGAGTGGGAATTTGAAAGACAGCTGAGGAGAACCCAGAGTGATGAGGGGAACGGTTCCTTCCGCTACAGCCCCTAACGGAATCAAGGGGTTTTCATTATTAGCTATAAGGAGCATCATAACCCATAATCAGTTTACTAGCTCCTTCGATTGCCAGAAAGAGCGACACAGCGCAGCGTCTGAGATCCAAGAGAGAACAACTAGATCATCTGACAACACCATTTTATTTATTTATTTATTTATTTATTTATTTATTTATTTTTGGGAAAGGTTTGAAGGTTAAGACACAAAGAAAAAGAGAAATCTGAGTAAGGCACAAAGTGAAAGAGAAATCTGGGAAAGGGGAAGTATAGATAGACAGTAAAAGTTGGTAGCTCGTAACTTCACATATCCACAAATCAAGGCTTTTATTCCCAGACAATTCAGCACCTCATTTCCTACAGCGACTACCACGTGTAGGTCTGGTGGCTTCTCGCAGCTTCTATTATTTTCTTATGTCCTTATGTTCTTATGTTCATATGTTCTCGTCGAGGGAATTAAAAGTGATGTGGGGTTCTCAAGAGTGATGGTTTGTAGTGCAAGTCATTAGGGTTTTTAAGAGTGTTAGGTATGGTAAAAAGTCACTGGGTACTCAAGCGTGTTTACAGTCGAATTCATATGGGATTTCAAGACTTTAGCTATAGGGAAAGTTATTGGGATGTTCAAGGTGCCGGGTTGTTGTGAAGGTCATTTGGGTTTTGTACAGTATTGCGTTGTAATAATTTGTGTTGTATTGTCATTGGAGCTTTCAAGATTTAGGTTATAGGAAGAGGC
>NC_087182.1:5076254-5113754 GCF_035594125.1 Scylla paramamosain
TTTGAGCAGTAGGTCAGTCTGAGGGAAGGCCACGGCAGAGGCCAGCAGGCAGGCACACACCCTGGGGAAGGAGGAGGGTTAGACAAGAACACACACACACACACACACACACACACACACACACACACACACGCACACGCACACACACACGCACAGCAAGACCATCAGCAAGACGCGTCGCTCCATGTCGAGGGCTGGTGAGGTGTGACGCTCTTCATGGCACTCTCAGGTGACTGGCACTGGCTACGCCCCGCCCACCATGCCGGGACTCCCACCACGCGCCGGAACTCAAGAAAGGGAGGAGACGCAGAGGGTTAGGTCAGGCTAGGTTAGATTTGGTTTAGTTAGATCGAATTAGGTTGATTAGTTTAGGTTAAGTGAGACTGAATTAGGTAAGGCTCAGTTAGATTTTGTTTTGTTTGGTTTGGTTAGGATGCTGTGAAGCATTTTCCTCCTGGCTCTTGTCCTTTTTCCTGTTTCCCAGCCCTTCCTTTGGTGCTCTGTCACCAGGTCTTCAGAATGTTATCCACTAGAGCTGATTAACGCCACACAGTTAACAGCTCACGCAGGTGGATGAGTAGTAAGCAGTGCTCATTGTTAACCTGTCCCGAAGCTCCAGTCTTGTACATCCACCTGACAGGCAGCGTGCAGGGAGGCAAAGGAAGACCAGAGTAATACTAAACATCAGCAGATATTGCAGGCTTCATTGGGACATGAATGCAAGTAAGAGGGAAGAGTCAATATTTTTTTTATTTTTTATCTTAAGGTTTGTTGGTTCAGGTCAGGTCGAGGGCCCCAGAGCCACGCGTTGTTCTCATCACCCATAAAGTCTGGGGTCCCATCCACAGTCACAAGAGTAGGCATAGCAAAAGCATCTGCTGCCTATTTGGGGAGACACGACACGAGTTAGTGAAAATGAATGACTTGGCACCATACCATGCTCATCCTTCCTGCTTAAAAAGGAGTTAAACAGCTGATCCATAAGGTGAAAGGTGGACAAACTGACAGAAAATGATCTTATGAACACCTTGTACTGCACCACAAGGCTTATAAGAACCTGAGAGTTTTTACGGAAGAGTGCAGACGAGCGATCGTAGTTCCTGTCAGGCTGAGGGGAGGCCGCGGCAGAGACCAACAGGCAGCCACACACCCTGGGGAAGGAGTAACGTTAGACAGAATCACACACACACACACACACACACACACACACACACACACACACACACACACACACACACACACACACACAGCAGAACCACCATCAGATCGCGTCGCTCCATGTCGAGGGTGGGTGAGATGTGGCGCTCCTCATGGCTACTCCCCGCCCACCTGCCGGGACTCCCACGACGCGCCGAAGGAGGAGGCACTGAGGGGTTACCGTGTAGGGAGGTTCACTGGTTTTTGTCATTCATTGCCCGTGTGGAGGAAAGGGAAAGAAAGGTCAGAGTAATGCTAAACGTCAGTAAATATTCCAGACTTTATTAGAACGTGAATGCAAGTGAAAGAAGGTTTTTTTTCTCTCTTTTTTTTTCTTGGTCTCTCGGGCCTTGCTTCAGATGTTATAGGTCAAGAAAGTAGATTCACCTCGTGCCCGGCGTCGCGAGCTTCCTCCGGTCTTTGCACATAACATCAGTACATTCTGTGTGTGAAGTACCTAAAGGAAGGAGAGCCGAGGAGTGTTGCTTCCCCATCAGCACAGTCCAAGCCCTTGTCTTGTACAGGTCCAGGTCGTGGGGAGGCTCCCAGAGTCATGCTTCCGTCACCACTAAGGGACGGGATCCCCTGCACATACACAGGACAGAGGGAAACAGGAGCAGTTCGGGTCTGTTCGGGAGAAAGGACACAGAGATTAGAAAAAAAGCATTTGGCATCATAACTTACTTGAAAGGAAGTTAAATAGGTAAAACATTTCATATATAAGCGGGCAAAAGATAAACAGATTGACAGAAAATGAGGCAGACAAAATAACCTTATGTACTGTAGGTATGACAGTGACAGATAAACCTCATGACATATACAGTAGATGAACATATTGCCATATTGTCAGGCGCCCCAGAGTTATATTTTATCACCGCGTCGCTTGTGTTAGAGATTTAATACCCTTCACCCCAGCTATCTCAGTCCTTCCCACAGATAACCAAGAATTCTGAGTCTTTCCGTAAGGGGACCGGCTGGCTGTGGCGTGAGATCAGCTGACAACTGTGTCCGTGAGTGGCTGGGTGAGTTATCATGCTGAGGATTCATGGGAAGGCAAAGCACTAAACTGACGGGAAACCTTTTCTAGGGGTCGAGAGAGGGTCGTTGTGTCCTGAGGCAGAGGTGGACCAGAGTGACACGCCCAGCTGGAAGTGTGGTGGAAAAGAATGGGAGCAAAGTGGTGCATGAAGGTCTCTGTAACTGCAGGAGTGAGTTTTACCTTCAGGAGGAGGGAATCTGTTTCCGGGCAGCGGTTCAGGTCGAGGGAAGGCCATGGCAGAGGCCAGCAGGCAGGCACACACCCTGGGAAGGAGAAAGGTTAGAAAATAACACACACACACACACACACACACACACACACACACACACACACACACACACACACACACATACACACACACACACATACACACACACACACACACACACACACACTCACACACTCACTCACATCAGGACCACCAGCAGGGCGCTTCGCTCCATGACAAGGGTGGGTGAGGTGTGGCGCTCCTCATGGCACTCTTAGATGACTGGCGCTGGCAACGCCCCGCCCACCCTGCCGGGACTCCCACCACGCGCCGGAACTTCAAAATTCAAAACAGGCAAGAGGCGCCGACGGGATACGTTAGGTTAGGCCACGATAGGTTTGATTAAGTTAGCCTGAGTAAGGTTAGGTTAAATTGAATTAGGTTAAGTTAGGTTAGGTTGAGTAAAGTTAGATTAGGTGAGAACTAGGTTATGTTATTTGATTGTTGAGTTAGATTAGGTTAGATTCAATTAGGTTATTGTAGATTATGATAGATTAGATCAGGTTAGGTTAGGATGAGTTTGCTGAGTATACTATAATGTATTTTTCTCCAAGTTTTCTTCGCTGGGATTTTGTTTCCCAACCTTACCTTCCCTCCTTCCCCCACCACAGGCTAAGGGAGGCGATGGGCGGGACACAGGCTCTGGTCATCCCAACAATACTCACCAGTGGTACTTGTTCATGCTCTTCACTCTTATAGTATCGTAACCCATGCATAGGCTCCTGTCCGCATTTATTTAGATTTTTAAAGTTCTGGATGAAGAAAAATGAACTGAGACGGAGATTTTGTATTACTTATATTATGATAATGTTGAAAATAATAATTGTTCCTCTAACTGATGGATAAATAGAAGTGTGATACAAGTGTAATAACTCGCCCCCTCCTCTCTCTCTCTCTCTCTCTCTCTCTCTCTCTCTCTCTCTCTCTCTCTCTCTCTCTCTCTCTCTCTCTCTCTCTCTCTCTCTCTCTCTTTTATTTAAAGAAATTTACATAAGGCTTAAAGCAACTCTTTTTTTTTTGTGCTGCTATTTAAAGCCTACATTTAAATATAAAAAAGAAAATATATACAAAAAAAACATACTTATCCTACTATATACAGAAATCATTAACACAGCACTAGTTTTTTTTTTTTTATGTAGGAAGGATACTGGCCAAGGGCAACAAAAATCTAATAAAAAAAAATGCCCACTGAAATGCCAGTCCCTTAAAAGGGTCAAAGCAGTGGTCAAAAATTGGTGGATAAGTGTCTTGAAACCTCCCTCTTGAAGGAATTCAAGTCATAGGAAGGTGGAAATACAGAAGCAGGCAAGGAGTTCCAGAGTTTACCAGAGAAAGGGATGAATGATTGAGAATACTGGTTAACTCTTGCGTTAGAGAGGTGGACAGAATAGGGGTGAGAGAAAGAAGAAAGTCTTGTGCAGCGAGGCCGCGGAAGGAGGGGAGGCATGCAGTTAGCAAGATCAGAAGAGCAGTTGGCATGAAAATGGCGGTAGAAGACAGCTAGATATGCAACATTGCGGCGGTGAGAGAGGGGCTGAAGACAGTCAGTTAGAGGAGAGGAGTTGATGAGACGAAAAGCTTTTGATTCCACCCTGTCTAGAAGAGCAGTATGAGTGGAACCCCCCCAGACATGTGGAAGTTTGTGTTTTTCGCCACCTGTGGGCAGCCACTTTCACTTGCTGGAGTGTCATTGTGTATCACTCGTGGCTGCCGTGAACAAGTTCCACAGTCTGGAGGTTCTGGCTGTGTAAAAGCGCTGGTACTGCCTCGAGTGAGATCGAGGCACCTGCACCAGCATGTCACTGGAGGTGGTGGTCCTGGACTCCCTCTGGACAGCTCGTGGACCGACACGTCCCGCCGATGCTTCAGAGACATGACTCCGGTCTGCTCCTCCTGCTGCTGCTGCTGCTGTCCGTCCATCCCCACCAGCCGCAGGGCACGCCGTTGCACGGCATCCTGTCTCTGCAAGTGGGTGGCGGTACTCGACATCCAGGACAAGGCACTGTACTCCATACAAGGCTGTATCTGAGCCTTCTACAGTGTAAAGACGCCCCGGGAGTCGAGGTTTCCCGCCATCCGACGCAGGGCAGAGACTCGCAGGGAGCTCTGATGGGCAACAGCAGCAACATGGCGGTTGAATCGTAGGCCACAGTCCACTGTCACTCCCAACACCTTGACGTGTTCCTGGAGGGGAAGTGTCTGGCCTCCAAAACATAGATGGCATGAGATTGCCGGAGGAAGGCGGGGGGGCAGCTGGGGACCGTGAGATGACCATCGCCTGCGTCTTCTCTGGAGCGATGCCGACTTGCCACGTCTCTCCCCACTCCGTCATCAGCCTGAGCTGCCTGTTTAGCTCTCTGACGGTTCGCTGACTGTCGGAGCGGCAGTAGGACCGGGAGAGACTGCAGTCGTCGGCGTATGCAAACAGAGTCGGTATTTGCCGCAGGAGGTCTTCAGTGTACATGTTCCACAGGATCGGACCCAACACTGAACCCTGTGGAACCTATGCCTGTATAGGTGATGATTGGGATGCCTGCCCGTTGATGACTACCCGGAGGGTTCTCCCCTGGAGGCAGTCCTCGAGCAGCGCAAGAAGGTTGCCCTGGATACCCTTGGCGCAAAGTTTTTTTTTTCACAAGCCCCGCGTGCCAAACCCTATCAAAGGCTTTAGCAATGTCCAGGGCCATCACACGAGTATCCAGGCCTTCGTCCAGGGCATTGTGCCAACCTTGGAAGAGGAGGGTGAGGAGGTCCACTGTTGAGCGGCCAGGCTGGAAGCCGAACTACTCGTCTAAGAAGAGGCGGAGCTCACTCAGGTGATGACAGATGACATCTGCCACCATCTGTTCCACCAACTTGGCCACCACAGAGAGCAGCGAGATGGGTCTGTAGTTGATAGGCTTAGACTCTGAGTTCTTATGGGCTGGTACCACCCGCGCCTCCTTCCTTATAGAGGGCCATCTGTGCTCCATCAGGCAGGACCTGAAAACGGTGGTGAGAGGATCTGACAGCTCACTCACTCACGCACACACACACACACACACACACACACACACACACACACACACACACACACACACACACACACACACACACACACACACACACACACACACACACACACACACACTCTCTCTCTCTCTCTCTCTCTCTCTCTCTCTCTCTCTCTCTCTCTCTCTCTCTCTCTCTCTCTCTCTCTCTCTCTCTCTCTCTCTCTCTCTCTCTCTCTCTCTCTCTCTCTCTCTCTCTCTCTCTCTGACAGCATGCGATGGAAACAGAAGACAACTCTAAGCCACAGAGTGCCCTAAGCGAGTGCGAGGTGTTGTGATCCGTTGTTCGGATGCCCTGTGCCGTGACTAGCTCCATTGATTATCTCGTTTAGGTTTGACAAAACTTCACCTTCTTCTCCCGATATATTTGTTCGCCAACTGTATGTGACATTAAGTGTCAGAGGATTTTTTTTTTTATGTATGTAACACATGCACTGGCTCAGGACAACAAAATGGAAGAAAAAAAAAAAAAAAGGCCCACAGATGTGCCAGATCCTTAAGAAAAATCCAAATGGAACATCCAAAATTGGAGGATAAGTATATTCATACCCCCCCCTTGTGATGACGAATTTAGTGCAACAAGTGAGTGGACGGTTAGCAAACAGTTACATAAGATATTTTCACGTTGTTGACGAAAAACCGAGGAACTGTACATTGTACATTTAGTTTGTGAGCTCTGTCCGCCAGTAGGAGAGGGAGAAGGAGAGAAGAGCTGCATCCTGCAGGAGGCGCTGTGTGACCTTACCGCAGTTTGTGTCTTCCTGTTCATCGGAAGAACACAACATGTGTCTATACAACACCAGCCTCCTTCACGCTCCTGTACTGCTGCCGTACTGCTCATGTGAGGGACAGATAATACCAAACATCAGGGATTGCTATGCTTTTTATTTACCACTAAATGCAAAGGAAAATTTAGCGTGAATTTATCATTTAAGTCAAAGAAGCAAGAGTCAACTCGTTCCATCCATGGCGAGTGGCGTGTGGCCGCGAGGGAGCAGTGTCAGGAAGCCGAAGTGTTCGCTGGTCGGGTTAGCCGTAATTGGCACAAGGACACGGTGACCTGATACACACGCAGCCTGCAAGTAGGGGGAGGCATTAGTGGCGAGGTGTGGAGAAGCATCCCGCATCACACCGAGACACTTGTTGCTGCCGTTGTGTGAGATGGTCTATTTAGTTTCTGAGATATCTTGATTATCTTCTTTTGAAGTACTTTACTTTAAGTCGTATGCAAGAGGAGGTAGACACTGGAAGTTCCAGTGTTTTCCGGTAGAAGGGATAAAAGTGTGAGAGGCGAGGCTCTCTGTGGCTTTTCCGCTTGAACTGAGCACTCCCAGGACAGAATAGCTATACTGTAGCTAAATGTGTGATATCAAATTATTATTGGACTTTCAAAACACTGTACTTGAACCGAGCCTCATAAAAGTACTGCTCAAAGCCACTCACCTGGTCTGCCACCAAACTGTCCGCCGACAAACGGTCTGCCGCCAAACGGTCTGCCGTAGCGGCGTCTCACCCGCGGCGAGGCCTCGGCGGTGACAGCCAGCAGCAGGAAGCTGCACACTCTGTAAGTTGGACACGGTTGAATGCAGCACGCCGACACACACACACACTATGCGGGTTATAACAAGGGGGATGTAAACAAAATTCTCAGGATAAGTAATCAGGATAGAACAAGAAATAACAGGTTTAAGCTAAACTCACACACACACACACACACACACACACACACACACACACACACACACACACACACACACACACACACACACACACACACACACACACACACACACACACACTTACAGCAGGACAATCAGCAGGGTGCGTCGCTCCATGTCGAAGTGTGGTACTAGTCAAGGCGTGCCTCCTCATATACCCGGGGGAACAGAGTGCCAGGTGCTGCCGCGTTGGGGATGACCGGCGAGGGCTCCCCCACAAGGTCATATTTCATTCCTTCCGGCCTTCCCCTCACGATTATGCACCTGCCGCGGCGATACCATCCTTACTTTCTGAAGGAACTAGTCATCGTAACTCCTCCACTCGTTCCGTTTTCTGTCATCACTGTAAGAAATATTCTACAACCAAGAAGCAAGGCCAAGAAGTGAACCAGGCAAGAAGTGGACCAGCCAAGAAGTGGACCAAGGAAGAAGTGGACCAGGCAAGAAATAGACTAGGCAGGAAGCGGACCTGACAAGAAGTGCACCAGGCAAAAAGTGAACCAGGCAAAAACTGGACCAGGCAAAAAGCGGACCAGCCAAGAAGTGGACCAGACAAGAAGTGGACCAGATAGGAAGTGGACCAGACAAGAAGTGAACTAAGCAAGAAGTGGACCAGGCAAGAAACGAACCAGGTAGGAAGTGGATCAGGCGACGCGGACACTCCTGCCTGTCTTAATAATATTACTGTTATTTGTTAAGCGTTCACACCATCCCACCTTAGAGACAAGAAGGGGGCAGGAAATAGGGCCTTGACGCGTGAGACACACACACACACACACACACACACACACACACACACACACACACACACACACACACACACACACACACACACCTATGAAGAAGCCCTGACCACCCTGAGTCTGTCCAGACTATCCACCAGGCACCGAGAGGCTCTGGAGAAGTTTGGAAGGGAACTACTGCATCATCCACGTCTCAGACACCTGCTGCCGCCTGCCGCGCCTCGCCCGGTCCGTGCCACCAGACACCACAACAAGATAACGCCCCTAAAGGCGCCACGCACGGACCGGTACAGACTCAGCGCGATTCCCACCATGGTGCGAGCTATCAATCAATAGTCCCTTCTAGATTAGACTTACCTTTAGGATTAATGTTAAGTATTTTCCCACCCCTTCTGTACATTTTCAATTCGTTAACTGCCAAAATAATAAACCGTTTATTATTATTATTATTATTATTACTATTATTATTATTATTATTATTATTATTATTATTATTATTATTATTATTATTATTATTATTATTACACACACACAGACACACACACACACACACACACACACACACACACACACACACACACACACACACACACACACACACACACACACACACACACCAAGACAACAGGAAGGGTGCGTCGCTCCCTGTGACTCATGGCAGGTACCGAGTGTGTTTTCCTCATAGGAACTATTTTTCCTGTCTCTTTTTTCCTTCCCGTCCTCCTCTCCTCCTCTTGCTTCCATCTTATGATCTTTTCGGCGCCAAAGCTTGAATCATTCAATCTTTTTTTTTTTTTTTTTTTTTTTTTTTTTTTTTTTTTGGTGCCTGGTTCCCCTAATTTACCAGGGCTCAGACAGCACCTCCAAACGAAGGGCACATTTTTTTTTTTTTAACTCCTGTGTTTGAGATACCCTCAGCCTCCAAGCGCGCGGCGCCATTGTACTGCGGCGGCCCCACGGCCGCTCATCAGTCAATCAATCAGCCAGTTAGTTGTCCTCCTGCTCTTCCTCGTCCTCCTTTTCCTCCCTACTGTCGTCGTCGTTTCTCTCTTCATTCTCCTCCTCTTTTCCAGCTCTTCCCCTCCTCCATGCTGTTTCCCATCTCTAATTTCCCTCCGTGTCTCCCTTAGTAACGCGCTGTGTCCGTCAGGGGAGCGTCACGTCGCCCTCCACATTGTCTCTCTCCTCCAAAAGACGATACTCGTTCAAGGGAAGAACGCGACAGATCTGCAGCATCAGCCTCCTTCGCGCTCCTCTGTGTTGTTGTGCTGCTCGTGTGAGGGACAGTAATGTCAAACATCGGAGTGTGCTATGCTTTTATTTAGCAGTGAATGGAAAGAAAAAAAATGTTTTATGGATTACGCAATGAAAACAATGTAGCGTTCAAATTTTTCCAAAATAGCGAGAGGTCCGTGTTGATGGAAGGACCGCCTATCGGGCTGGGCGAGGCTCCTGTCTGGTTATCCGCGGGGCATGCAGGAGTTTTAGCAGAATGACAATCAACCTGTAAGAAAGGAGACGTGTGGCGGGAACAACAGGATGGAAGAAAAGTCTGTTCACACACACACACACACACACACACACACACACACACACACACACACACACACACACACACACACACACACACACACACACATCCCATGACCTGCAGAACCGAGTCTTGCCTGGGGGGCACCACACACTAACAAGCTCATATCATTTCTTCCTGTTTTCAATATGAAACACTTCCACTTGTCACTGTAACTCCACTCGACTCTGTAACCAAGAACACTGTAATATTCATATGTATATTTTCAGCATCATGGCCGGAACTTAAGTAAACCGTGCATTATTATTATTAATATTATTATTGTTACCTATTATTATTATTAGTAGTAGTAGTAGTAGTAGTAGTAGTAGTAGTAGTAGTATAATTATTATTGTTATTATTATTATTATTATTATTATTATTATTATTATTATTATTATTATTATTATTATTATCATTATTATTGTTACACACACACACACACACACACACACACACACACACACACACACACACACACACACACACACACACACACACACACACACACACACACACACACACACACACACACACACACGTACTTCTAACGCATGTTTCAATTCCCTCACCTTGTCCTCCAATAATATTGTAGTACCAAGGACGGCTGGTGGTCGTTTTATCATTGAAACCGAAGAAATCACTAGAAGAACTGAAGCGGCTGCCATGCCGAGAACGACTGAAAGATCTAGAACGACTGCCAGAGCTAGAACGACTGCCAGAGCTAGAACGACTGCCAGAGCCAAAACTACCGCCAGAGCGACCACCGCCTCCGCCTCTTGGTACAGCCTTGGTGGTGGCTGCGAGAAGGATGCAGCACACTCTGTGGGATAAATACTACTGAATGAGGCACGAAAGCAAACACACACACACACACACACACACACACACACACACACACACACACACACACACACACACACACACACACACACACACACACACACTTACAGCAGGACAATCAGCAGGGTGCGTCGCTCCATGTCGAAGTGTGGCACTGGTCGGGGCGTCCCTCTTCATATACTCGGCGGAACAGAGTGCCAGGTGCTGCCGAGCTGGAGACACCTGGAGAGGGCTTCCCCACACGGCCTTACTCGGTTCTTTCCGTCTTTCCTCTCACGATGGTGTATCTGCCGCGGCGGTACCATCTTACTCTGAAGGAAGTGTTCATCGTAACTCCTCCGCTCCTCCCCTTTTTTGTCATCACTGTAGGAAATATTCTACAGCCAAGAAGTGGACCAGGCAGGAAGTGGACCAGGCAAGTAATGGACCAAGCAAGTAGTGGATCAAGCAGGAAGTGGACCAGGCAGGAAGGGGACTGGGCAGGAAGTGGACTAAACAAGAAGCGGACCAGGCAGGAAATGGACCAGTCAAAAAGTGGACTAGGCAAGAAATAGACCAGCAAAGAAATGGACTAGGTAAGAAGTGAACCAGGCAGGAAGTGGACCAGGCGAGGACACCAGGGCCCGATTTTTAAACGTTGGTGTTAGTAAATCCCAACACCAAACCCCACGTCGTATCTCCTCTTGCTAATTTTGCAAATGCATATATATATTCATGTTTTTTTTTTTTTTTTTTTTTTTTTTTTTTTTTTTTTTTTTTTGTGTGTTTATAGTTAGGGCTGTACATTCTCTAATCTCTAATTGTTGGAGTGTAGAAGCAGGTAAGAAAGAGCCTCTCCTCAGAGAGGCATGTGAACAGAGTGTGCGTGTCTTCGAGAACAACTCCGGAAAGCCTCACCTCCTCAGATTGATGCACAAGATGAAGGAGTTCTAGATATGCTGCAAATGTATGCAATGAAAATTGTATTCAAGAGTTTTCAAAACTATACTAGAAATGTTTCTTTGTTGTCAACTACTATAGTTACTTTGGAATCAGGTTATGATGTCTGGTGCATGTGATGACGATACTGATTGAATATCAAAATCAATCTGGAAAAGTAGTGTAATATTCTAGTCTTTTCCATCCATTATCACTAAGTAACAAAATTTCACTTTTTTTCTTGTCCTTGGCCCCAAACCACACACACACACACACACACACATATATATATATATATATATATATATATATATATATATATATATATATATATATATATATATATATATATATATATATATATATATATATATATATATATATATATATTTTTTTTTTTTTTTTTTTTTTTTTTTTTTCCTGAAAACAAAACCATAATTATTTTGATTCTAAGACTTTGCTTTTGTAGTTAGAACAATTCATTTACATTTTTACCTTATTTCATTACATCAAAAATTTCAGCCTTGTCGCTCAACCTCACACTCATTTGCTCAAGAAAAATGTTGCATTCTTCTGGTCTGAAAAGGAACAAGATGCCTTTGATCTTCTCAAAACTGCCTTGTGTCAAGCACCAGTTCTTGCTTCTCCAAATTTCGAGAAAGATTTTTTCTTATACACTGACGCTTCTGGCTTTGGAACCGGTGCTGTTCTCATGCAGAAAGATTCACTTGTTAAACATCGCCTATTAGCGTATGCTAGCGGACTTCTCAACAAGACAGAGCAAAATTATGACGTCACAAAGCGTGAGTCTCGCCGTGATCTGGGCGTTACGTCATTTCCGTGAACTTATCTTAGGCTATAAAATTCATGTCCAGACTGATTATTATGCTGTCACAGAGACCTTCATAGGCAACAACTTCACAGGTCAATTTGCTCGCTGGCATCTTACGATTCAAGAATTTAATCCTACATTTTCATATATTCCTGATAAGGCAAACTCAGTGGCAGACACACTATCACGCAATGTTGCCGCCATCTCCGCCATCACAGACAGTCTTGCCATGCCAACCATGGATGAGATAAGGAAACATTAACATTCAGATGCCTTCTGTTCTAGTGTTGCTTATTACCTCGAATCTGGTGATGAGACAAGTCTTCTAAGTTGCAAATGAGTGTTGATACGTTTTTATGCAAGACAGTTTCTTGTATAAGTCGAGTGATGTCTCTACTGACGATTCTAGTGAGCGTTCATCTCAGCTCGTGATACCTCAGTCACTTGTGAGTATCATGTTTCATCATGTTCACGACTCACCCCACACAGGACATCCAGGTCGGGACAAATTCCCTTGCAAAAGCAAAACGATCATATTTCTGGACGACTACGTGGAAAGATATCTTTCAACACTGTGCGCTCTGTTCTCAGTGTGCTTCACACCGTCCATCACTCGTAAACGACAGTCCATCGCTTCCATACTCCATCGCTTCCACTCCTTGGGATTCAGTCTCTGTTGATCTACTCAAACTTCCACTCACAGAGAACGGTTATCGGTATCTTCTAGGATAGTTTCACTCGTGTGGATAGTTTCACTCGCTTTACCATTCTTGTTGCTCTCAAGGATAAAACTGCTACTTCTGTTGGTCGCACGATCATTGACAACATAATTTGTCCTTATAACTTTCCTCGTGTCATCTTATCTGACAATGACGCTGAATTCAATAAGAATTTCACATCAAGAAATGTAACATCGTTCCTCACTCACCCAGTTCAAATGGCAAAGTAGAGCGTCGTAATAAACGCATCCTTGACGTTCTGCATTACATAACAGAAGCAAAGCACTCATGTGACGAATGGCTTCCTCAGATAGCCTGCTCTGTCAACTCAGCAATCCGCGCCACCATCAACGAGTCTCTACATGTCGTGCTGTTTGGTACCGACAAGCGTCTTCCATATGAATCTCTCCACAGCGCGCCGCGTCCTGTCTGCAACATGGATGACTACGTCAAATGTCGTCTCTGCGATATTCATTTCACTTATAAGCTCATTCACGATCGCCTCACTGCATCACAATCTGAGATGCTGCGGAAACAACATCGTAGAGCGACAGATTCATTGGCTTTATTATCATACTACTCTATCATACTATCGTACTGCTCTATTGTTATATCCAAATGCGAGAACGCATTTTTCGTTGGGTAAGGCATCTGTATCAGTCTCAACAATTATTATTATTAATATATATGTGTATATTCACTATTTCATATATTCATCTCATGTGTGCCCATGGGCAGCCAACCTTTCTCCTCCTCCTCTACCTCTCAAGGGAATTTCACACCCACTTCTAGTCCTTAGGGAAAACACCAGCGTTCGTTCTGAATCTTCCTTTCTGGTCATTATAAAGACCCCTCTCATTGGTCCTTCATCTCATTTCATGGCATCTCATTGGTCATTTCTTCTCCCCACTCAACTCAGATAAATACAGCCCGCATGGTAGCGAGCTCTCTCAGCCCCAGTCGAGCTCAGTCCTAGTCAGTCAGTCACCCAGTCACGAGCGGTCAGTCTTGGTCTCTCACTCCGTTCCGCTCTGTCACAGTCAGTCTTGAGAGACGCTGCTCAGTCTTCATTTCATATCACTTCAGAGACAGAGAACAATCAATCGTCACGTTGCAATCTCGTCTCGTATCAAGTGTGTATATTCTACCTATTATTAAATCAAGAGGAACTCTCATCATACGTGTCTTTTACTCGCACTCACCATCTATATCAACTTATACCCATGACCTCCAAGCTACCAGAACTACCGTCTCACTGCCGGTCCTCCACGCTACCAACGCACCAAGCATCATCAACTGGCCAAGTATCATGATCTAAACTCCAAACAGAAAAGTGTAGAGGCATCAAACAAGGAAACAAGTGATGGTCAGGAGCAAATAAATCAACCCAAAACAAGAGTTGGAAAATAACACTTGCTTGTCAGAGACAAAAATCGTGTTACATAGTGTTATTATTGTTTGTTTAAGTTCCATTCTCTATTACGTAAAACGTAATAGAGTGGGAGAAAATGCCACCTCCACTGTAATCCCCAAACACTATTCAAATGTGTCTTCGAATGAATGGAACTAAAAGACTCAGTAGTAAAGGGAGAAAAGGTCTCTAGTAGAATATTACCATAGTGATTTCATATATAAACTGGTGAGATGTACGTATGTAACAGCTAATAATAAACAACTCGACAGCCACAGCGTAGCCTACAGTCTCCTGCGCCTGTAGCATGTATAGCCTATCTTGTTTTTATTTGCCGATCCAGTTCAAAATTTCACATTCTCATTATGATGTGCTCTATACAGTTAAATAAATACGTTTTTTCTCATCTATTACGTAATGTTGTTTGCTAGCTCAAACGTGATAAAGCCCAGAACTACTAAAATTTGATGTTTTATGCATTAAAAATACTTTAGTGTTGCAATTATTATATGAAGATGCTGCAAACCTTGGGAGGTGATGAAAATCGACAGTTCTTTCAATCTGGCAGGCGATCTGCACAATGCAAACGAACCATAAATCACACGGGTAAAGGCGCCCGAACGCGCGCATTTATTAACACCTAAATTTCTTCCTTGCGATGATGGATACTATTTTCCTTCAGCAAAGAAGTATATTGATATATTATCATATTTTTTACATAACTTTCAATCGCATATGAATCGTGAATATCATTGGTGTCTCTTATTGGGGAGGGCAGGACACACCAACAGAACCTGTGGAGTCTCCAACGAATTGACACTAGCAGCACGGTTTAAAAAAACAAGACGTTCTAAGAATCAGCTACATTGATATTAGTAACTACTAACACCACGTTTAAAAAATCAGGCCCATGACAACAAGCAGTGCTCGTCGTTTCCTGTGACTCGTGGCAGGTATCAAGTGCGTGTTTTCCTCAGAGAAACTGTTCTTCCTGTCTCTTCTCGTTCCCCTCTTCATCCTCCTCCTCCTCCTCCTCCTCCTCCTCCTTCTTCAGTTAAATTATATGAGGAGCCCTCGGCCTCCAAGCACGCGCGGCACCACTGCACCAAGGTGGCCTCTCTTATTATACTAACCAGTCATTCAGTCATACAATGAGTTATCCTCCTTCTCCTCCCTACTGTCGTCGTCGTTTCTCTCTTCCTCCTCCTCCTGGTGTTTCCCAGCCCCTCCCCTCCTCCACGCTGTTTCCCGTCTCTTATTTCCCTCTGTGCCTCCTTCAGTAACGCGCTGTGTCCGTCAGGGGAGCATCACGTACGTCGCCCTCCACATTGTCTCTCCTCCAAAAGACGATACTCGTTCATGGGAAGAACGCGACAGATCTGCAACATCAGCCTCCTTCACGCTCCTTTGTGCTGTTGTGCTGCTCATGTAAGGGACAGTAATGTCAAACATCGGAGTGTGCTTTGCTTTTATTTAGTAGTGAATGGAAAGAAAAAAATAAATTTATGGATTACACAATGAAAATAATGTAGCGTTCAATTTTTTTCCAGAATAATGAGAGGTCCGTGTTGATGGAAGGACAGCCTGTTGGGCTGGGCGAGGCTCTTGTCTGGTTATCCGCGGGGCATGCAGGAGTTTTAGCAGAATGACAATCACCCTGTAAGAAAGGAGACGTGTGGCGGGAACAACAGGATGGAAGAAAAGTCTGTTCACACACACACACACACACACAGGAGACAGTAGACACCTACCGAAACGATAATTACTCCCAGTGAGGTCTAAAGCACTGTTCAAGGGGTGCTGTGAACTTATCATTAAACCCAGCTGTGACATCACTGAACGTTTCCCTTTGTGTCTCACAACACAAGGGGGCAGTCACAGCCTGCCCTCTAGAGACAACTCTCTTTCTCCACACAAAACTACAAGCACCTAATAACACACACACCCTTCACTCAAAATTTTCAAAATTATCATGGCGACTCCTACACCAGCCTCGGAGTCCCCATCTGGGGAGGGGACCATAAATGTCCCAGGGTCGGACTGTCTTTCAACGACCCTAAGTGTCTTGACACCTCCCTCAACTTTTTCTTCATTAACTTCTGCAACGTTCGCGCTCTAAGATCTAATTTTCAATCTGCAGAACACCACCTCTCCTCTTCTAAACCTCATCTTCTTTTCCTCACTGAAACTCAGGTGTCTGAGGCAACTGACAGTAGCCCCTTTTCTGTTCCCTCCTACTTTCTCTATCCTCATTTTCGATCCAAACCTGGATATTGCGTTTATGTGCGCAATGACTTAACCTGCTGTCGTGCCCACGCTCTTGAATCTTCAGAGTTTTCCACCATCTGGTTACGACTACAGAGTCACTCTCAAACTAAATTTATCTGTGCTGTATACCTCTCACCTAACTCCTCTGACTATAAGAAATTCTTTGACTACTTAACTTCTAAATTAGAGCACATTCTGACCCTCTTCCCTTTTGCAGAGATCTCCATTCTTGGAGACTTCAATGTTCACCATCAGCTTTGGCTTTCTTCTCCTTTCACTGACCATCCTAGTGAACTAGCCTTCAACTTTGCTATCCTCCACGACCTAGAGCAATTGGTGCAACACCCTACTCTTATTCCTGAAAGTCTTGGAGATACGCCCAACATTCTTGACCTTTTCCTGACCTCTAATCCTTCTGCTTATGCTGTCACCATTTCTTCTCCGTTGCGCTCCTCCGATAACAATCTCATATCTGTATCTTGTCCTATTGCTCCAATCCCTCCTCAGTATCCCCCTAAGCGAAGGTGCCTCTGGCGTTTTGCCTCTGCTAGTTAAAGGGACCTGAGGAGATATTTTGCTGATTTTCCTTGGAAATACTACTGCTTCCGTGTCAGAGACCCGTCTTTGTGTGCTGAGCGCATAATCGAAGTGATAGTGTCAGGCATGGAGGCGTACATTCCTCACTCTTTTTCTCGACCTAAACCTTCCAAACCTTGGTTTAACAGCTTGTTCTCGTGCTATACATGATAGAGAAGTGGCCCACAAAAGGTACTTAAGCCTTCCATCACCAAAATCTCATGCACTTTATATTTCTGACCAGAACCATGCCAAGTCTGTTCTCCAACTAGCTAAAAACTCTTTCATTAATAGAAAGTGTCAAAACCTTTCAAGATCTAACTCCCCTCGTGACTTCTGACATCTAGCCAAAAATATCTCCAATAACTTTGCTGCTTCTTCTTTCCCTCCTTTATTTCAGCCAGATGGCACCACTGCTATCACATCTATTTCTAAAGCTGAACTCTTCGCTCATACCTTTGCTAAAAACTCTACCTTGGACGATTCTGGGCTTGTTCCTCCCTCTCCTCCAACCTCTGACTACTTCATGCTACCTATTAAAATTCTTCGCAACGATGTTTTCCGTGCCCTCGCTGGTCTAAACCCTCGGAAGGCTTATGGACCTGATGGGGTCCCTCCTATTGTTCTCTAAAACTGTGCCTCCATGCTTGCACCTTGCCTAGTCAAACTCTTTCAGCTCTGTCTGTCAACATCCACCTTTCCTTCTTGATGGAAGTTTGCCTACATTCAGCCTGTTCCTAAAAAGGGTGACCGTTCTAATGCCTCAAACTACCGTCCTATTGCTTTAATTTCCTGCCTATCTAAGGTTTTTGAATCTATCCTCAACAGGAAGATTCTTAAACATCTACCACTTCACAACCTTCTATCTGATCGCCAGTATGGGTTCCGTCAAGGCCGCTCCACTGATGATCTGGCTTTCCTTACTGAGTCTTGGTCATCCTCTTTTAGAGATTTTGGTGAAACTTTTGCTGTTGCCTTCAACATATCAAAAGCTTTTGATAGTCTGGCACAAAGCTTTGATTTCCAAGCTACCTACCTACGGCTTTTATCCTTCTCTCTGTAACTTCACCTCAAGTTTCCTTTCTGACCGTTCTATTGCTGCTGTGGTAGACGGTCACTGTTCTTCTAAATCTATTAACAATGGTGTTCCTCAGGGTTCTGTCCTGTCACCCACTCTCTTATTATTCATTAATGATCTTCTAAACCAAACTCCTTGTCCTATCCATTCCTACGCTGATGATACCACCCTGCACTTTTCCACGTCTTTTCATAGACGTCCAACCCTTCAGGAGGTAAACATTTCACGCAGGGAAGCCACAGAACGCTCGACTTCTGATCTTTCTAAAATTTCTGATTGGGGCAGAGCAAACTTGGTATTGTTCAATGCCTCAAAAACTCATTTCCTCCATCTGTCAACTCGACCCAACCTTCCAGACAACTATCCCCTCTTCTTCAATGACACTCAACTGTCCCCCTCTTCTACACTGGACATCCTCAGTCTGTCCTTTACCTATAATCTGAACTGGAAACTTCACATATCATCTCTAGCTAAAACAGCTTCTATGAAGTTAGGTATTCTGAGACGTCTCCGGCAGTTTTTCTCACCCCCCCAGCTGCTAACTCTGTACAAGGGCCTCCATGTATGGAGTATGCTTCACATGTCCGGGGGGGGTTCCACTCATACTGTTTTTCTAGGCAGGGTGGAATCAAAAGCTTTTCGTCTCATCAGCTCCTCTCTTCTAACTGACTGTCTTCAGCCTTTCTCTCATCGCCGCAATGTTGCATCTCTAGCTATCTTCTACCGCTATTTTCATGCTAACTGCTCTTCTGATCTTGCTAACTGCATGCCTCCCCTCCTCCCGCGGCCTCGCTATACAAAACTTTCTTCTTTCTCTCACCCCTATTCTGTCCACTCTCTAACGCAAGAGTTAACCACTATTCTCAATCATTCATCCCTTTCTCTGGTAAACTCTGGAACTCCCTGCCTGCTTCTGTATTTCCACCTTCCTATGACTTGAATTCCTTCAAGAGGGAGGTTTCAAGACACTCATCCCTCAATTTTTAACTACCACTTTGGACCCTTTTATGGAACTGGCATTTCAGTGGGCATTTTTTTTTTTATTGGACTTTTGTTGCCCTTGGCCAGTGTCTCTCCTACATAAACACACACACACACACACACACACACACACACGTACTTCTCCTAACGCATGTTTGAATTCCCTTACCGTGTATTCCAACGAAATCGAAGTACCAAGGATCCCTGGTGGTCGTTTCATCATTGAAACCGAAGACATCTCTAGAAGTAGTATAGCGGCTTACATGCCCAGAATAACTGCGATATCTAGATCGACCTCTAAAGCGAAAACGGCCGCCAGAGCGACTACCGCCTCCTCTTGGTACAGCCTTGGTGGTGGCTGCGAGAAGGATGCAGCACACTCTGTGGGATAAATACTACTGAATGAGGCACGAAAGCAAGCACACACACACACACACACATACACACACACACACACACACACACACACACACACACACACACACACACACACACACACACACACACACACACTTACAGCAGGACAATCAGCAGGGTGCGTTGCTCCATGTCGAAGTGTGGCACTGGTCGGGGCGTCCCTCTTCATATACTCGGCGGAACAGAGTGCCAGGTGCTGCCGAGCTGGAGACACCTGGAGAGGGCTTCCCCACAAGGCCTTACTCGGTTCCTTCAGTCATTCATTTCACGATGGTGCATCTGCCGCGGCGGTACCATCTTACTCCTCCACTCCTTCCATTTTTTTTTTTTTGTCATCACTGTAGGAAATATTCTACAGCCAAGAAGTGGATCAGGCAAGAAGTGAACCAGGAAGTGGACTAAACAAGAAGTGGACCAGGCAAGAAGTGGACAGGCAGGAAGTGGACCAAGCAGAAAGTCAACCAGGCAAGAACTGGACCAGGCAAGAAGTGGACCAGGCAAGAAGTGGACCAGGCAAGAAGTGGACCAAGCAAGAAGTGGACCAGGCAAGAAGTGGACCAAGCAAGAAGTGGACCAGGCAAGAAGTGGACCGGACAGGAAGTGGACCAGGCAAAAGGTCGACTGGGCAAGAACTGGACCAGGCAAGAAGTGGACCAGGCAAGAAGTGGACCAAGCAAGAAGTGGACCAGGCAAGAAGTGGACCAAGCAAGAAGTGGACCAGGCAAGAAGTGGACCAAGCAAGAAGTGGACCAGGCAAGAAGTGGACCAAGCAAGAAGTGGACCAGGCAAGAAGTGGACCAGGCAAGAAGTGGATCAGGCAAAAAGTGGACCAGGCAAAAGGTCGACCAGGCAAGAACTGGACCAGGCAAGAAGTGGACCAGGCAAGCATTGGACCAGGCAGGAACTGGACCAGGCAAGAAGTGGACCAGGCAAAGATTGGACCAGGCAAGAAGTGGACTAAGCAAGAAGTGGACCAGGCAAGAAGTGGGCCACGCAAGAAGTGGACCAGGCAAGAAGTGGACCATGCAAGAAGTGGACCAGGCAAGAAGAGGACTAAGCAAGAAGTGGACCAGGAAGGAAGTGTATCGCTCGTATCAACCTTACTACTATTATTATTATCAGTGTGTGTGTGTGTGTGTGTGTGTGTGTGTGTGTGTGTTTGTGTGTGTGTGTGTGTGTATGTGTGCGTGTGTGTGTGTGTATTTCATTGTTCATTTTTCCACGTAGTTACTTTGTCTCCACGTGATGAATGTGATATATATTTTAAACCTTCCTTCCTTCCTTCCTTTCCTCCTCTCTGGGAAATATCACACCTTCCTCGTATCTCTCTGCCCTTAGAGAAAACACTGCTCGAATGTTGGTTGGCTTTAATAACGACATGTCATTGATTTCTTTACCCCAAATCCATGCATCTGATTGGCTATCCTTTCACCTTCCCATCGGTCAGCCTCCTCTGACCCCTGATTCACTTCCTTCTCCATATATAGAATCTGTATGTGCAGCCAGGAGTCAGTCATCACAGAGCAGAGACAGTTCAGGTCAGAGAGAGTCGAAGCATCTGTCACGCTCGTCTTAATCAGTGTCTCTTGCAATCACGCGTGTTCTATATTGTTATCTGGTCATTAGAAGAAGAAAGTGACTGTGTGTGTGTGTGTGTGTGTGTGTGTGTGTGTAAACCTTTATTCGCACATAAACCATATAATCAACCACTACCCACGAACCTCCACGCTACCAAAAATCATTCATCGGAAAATCAGTGGGCCATCACATCTGCTACTGCTACCAACACCATCTTCCAGTATCAACCAGTAAGTCTACCAGAACAGTGGCGGCAACGGCAGTAACTTCCATCTGAACCAGTGGTAGCAGCAGGTGGTAACATCAGTAACATCCAGAATTAGTGGTGGCAGGCGTTGAACTTACAGTTAGAACAGAAGTGGACCAGGCAAGAAGCGGACCAGGCAAGAAGTGGACCAGGAAAGAAATGAGCCAGGCAGGAAGTGGACCAGGCAAGATGTGGACGAAGCAAGAAGTGAACCAGGCAAGAAGTGGACCAAACAGGAAGTGGACCACGCGACGCGGACACTCCTGCCTGCCTTGATGATATTACTGTTATTTGTTTACCGTTCACACCATCCCACCTTAGAGGTAGGAAGGGAGCAGGAGATAAGGCCTTGACGCGCGGGAAACACACACACACACACACACACACACACACACACACACACACACACACACACACACACACGCGCGCGCGCGCGCGCGCGCGCGCGTGCCAGGACAACAGGCAGGGCGCGTCGCTCCCTGTGACTCGTGGCAGGTACCAAGTGTGTTTTCCTCAGAAAAACTATTCTTCCTGCCTCTTTTCGTTCCCCTCCTCCTCCTCCTCCTCTTCCTCCTTTTCCTCCTGCAGTTAAATAATGTGAGGAGCCCTCGGTCTCCAAGCGCGCGGCACCACTGCACCAAGATGGCATCACTTATTTCACTAATCAGTCAGTCTCAATCAGCCAATGAGTTGTCCTCCTGTTCTTCCTTGTCCTCCTTTTCCTCCCTACCATCGTCGCTGTTTCTCTCTTCCTCCTCCTCCTCTTCTTCCTCCTCCTCCTCTTCCTCCTCCTCTTCCTCCTGTTTACCAGCCCTTCCCCTCCTCCATACTGTTTCCCGCCTCTTATTTCCCTCCGTGCCTCCCTCAGAAACGCGCTGTGTCCGTCAGGGGAGCGTCACGTCGCCCTCCACATTGTCTCTCTCCTCCAAGAGACGATACTCGTTCATGGGAAGAACGTGACAGACCTGTAACATCAACCTCCTTCGCGCTCCTCTGTGCTGTTGTGCTGCTCGTGTGAGGGACAGTAATGTCAAACATCGGAGTGTGCTATGCTTTTATTTAGCAGTGAATAGAAAGAAAAAAAAATGTTTTATGGATTACGCAATGAAAGCAATATAGCGTTCAAATTTTTCCAGAATAATGAGAGGTCCGTGTTGATGGAAGGACCGCCTGTCGGGCTGGGCGAGGCTCTTGTCTGGTTATCCGCGGGGTGTGCAGTAGTTTTTGCAGAGTGGCAATCACTGTCTCCTGTAAGAAAGCCATGAGTGGCGGGAACAACAGAATGGAATTGGAAAGTCTGTTCAGTCATGCCACACACACACACACACGCACACGCACACACACACACACACACACACACACACACACACACACACACACACACACACACACACACACACACACACACTTTTCATAATGTGTTTCAATTCCCTCACCTCGTTTTCTTAAGAAATCCAAAAAACAAGGCGAGATGGTGTACGTTTCCTCACTGCGACTGGAGTCACCGTAGTGGCTAGAGCTCCATAAAGAACCGAAGCCACTGACAGGCCGATGGAGAGAGCTGGAGCCAAAACCTCTGTTAACGCTAGAACGGCTGGCAGAACGAGAGCTGCCGCCAAAGCGACCACCGCTGCGACCACCGCCCCTACCACCGCCTCTCCTCGGCAAGCCTCGGCAAGCGAGGAGTAGGGTGCAGCACACACTGTTGGATAAATACGACTGAATGAGACAAGAAAGCAAGCACATGCGCGCACGCACACACACACACACACACACACACACACACACACACACACACACACACACACACACACACACACACACACACACACACACAAATAAATAAGTAGATAGATAGTTTACTGAACACATCATTTTCACACACAAGGACCTTAAGACTGTCTTTGATCATCCCTGAACACAATGTGTGTTGTACACAAATATACATACATGTCGTCCATGATCATACCGTGTTAATTAACCTATTAATAGACACATCGGTTGAATATTAGGAACCTTATCACCAAAAACTACGTTTCTAGAATTTCATGAATAATCATACAGTGTGAGAATGATTACTTGCAAACAGATCCTCCATACCGCTAATGTTATAAGTTTCGTCCTAAACCTTCTAAACCTTGGTTTAACACAGCTTGTTCTCGTGCTATACATGATAGAGAGGTGGCCCACAAAAGGTACTTAAGCCTTCCATCACCAGAATCTCATGCACTTTATATTTCTGACCAGAACCATGCCAAGTCTGTTCTCCAACTAGCCAAAAACTCCTTCATTAATAGAAAGTGTCAAAACCTTTCAAGATCTAACTCCCCTCGTGATTTCTGGCATCTAGCCAAAAATATCTCCAATAACTTTGCTTCTTCTTCTTTCCCTCCTCTACTTCAACCAGATGGCACCACTGCTATCACATCTATTTCTAAAGCTGAACTCTTTGCTCAGACCTTTGCTAAAAACTCTACCTTGGACGATTCTGGGCTTGTTCCTCCCTCTCCTCCACCCTCTGACTACTTCATGCCACCTATTAAAATTCTTCGCAATGATGTTTTCCATGCCCTCGCTGGCCTAAACCCTCGGAAGGCTTATGGACCTGATGGGGTCCCTCCTATTGTTCTCCGAATCTGTGCCTCCGTGCTTGCACCTTGCTTAGTCAAACTCTTTCAGCTCTGTCTGTCAACATCTACTTTTCCTTCTTGCTGGAAGTTTGCCTACATTCAACCTGTTCCTAAAAAGGGTGACCGTTCTAATCCCTCAAACTACCGTCCTATTGCTTTAATTTCCTGCCTATCTAAAGTTTTTGAATCTATCCTCAATAGGAAGATTCTTAAACATCTATCACTTCACAACCTTCTATCTGATCGCCAGTATGGGTTCCGTCAAGGCCGCTCTACTGGTGATCTTCTGGCTTTCCTTACTGAGTCTTGGTCATCCTCTTTTAGAGACTTTGGTGAAACTTTTGCTGTTGCCTTGGACATATCAAAAGCTTTTGATAGAGTCTGGCACAAAGCTTTGATTTCCAAACTACCCTCCTACGGTTTCTATCCTTCTCTCTGTAACTTCATCTCAAGTTTCCTTTCTGACCGTTCTATTGCTGCTGTGGTAGACGGTCACTGTTCTTCTCCTAAATCTATTAACAGTGGTGTTCCTCAGGGTTCTGTCATGTCACCCACTCTCTTCTTATTATTCATTAATGATCTTCTAAACCAAACTTCTTGTCCTATCCACTCCTACGCTGATGATACCACCCTGCACTTTTCCACGTCTTTTCATAGACGTCCAACCCTTCAGGAGGTAAACATATCACGCAGGGAAGCCACAGAACGCCTGACTTCTGATCTTTCTAAAATTTCTGATTGGGGCAGAGCAAACTTGGTATTGTTCAATGCCTCAAAAACTCAATTCCTTCATCTATCAACTCGACACAACCTTCCAGACAACTATCCCCTCTTCTTCAATGACACTCAACTGTCCCCCTCTTCTATACTGAACATCCTCGGTCTGTCCTTTACTTATAATCTGAACTGGAAACTTCACATCTCATCTCTAGCTAAAACAGCTTCTATGAAGTTAGGTGTTCTGAGACGTCTCCGCCAGTTTTTCTCACCCCCCCCCCCAGCTGCTAACTCTGTACAAGGGCCTTATCCGTCCATGTATGGAGTATGCTTCACATGTCTGGGGGGGTTCCACTCATACTGCTCTTCTTAACAGGGTGGAATCAAAACCTTTTCGTCTCATCAACTCCTCTCCTCTAACTGACTGTCTTCAGCCTCTCTCTCACCGCCGCAGTGTTGCATATCTAGCTGTCTTCTACCGCTATTTTCATGCTAACTGCTCTTCTGATCTTGCTAACTGCATGCCTCCCCTCCTTCCGCGGCCTCGCTGCACAAGACTTTCTTCTTTCTCTCACCCCTATTCTGTCCACCTCTCTAACACAAGAGTTAACCAGTATTCTCAATCATTCATCCCTTTCTCTGGTAAACTCTGGAACTCCCTGCCTGCTTCTGTATTTCCACCTTCCTATGACTTGAATTCCTTCAAGAGGGAGGTTTCAAGACATTTATCCACTAATTTTTGACCACTGCTTTGACCCTTTTATGGGACTGGCATTTCAGTGGGCATTTTTTTTATTAGATTTTTGTTGCCCTTGGCCAGTGTCCTTCCTACATAAAAAAAAAAAAAAAAGCATCAAGGACTCGTCGCTTCACGAGAAAAGACACAACGTTACTTTTCTTGAGGAACGATACATATATCAATACAATCCACAGCTGTCCTTCACGTGCACCTTGACACCTGAGAGCACACAGACGTCACTCGTGGGCGGCGACCCTAAGTAGTTGTAATGTGCACAGTGCTCCATTGCCAAATCGTTCATGTGTGCCGGCTCCTCGTCACCTCTCCTCGCTAATTACAAAAAACTTGGTCTTGTCACTGTTTATCACCGTACCGTACTCCTCGCATCCTTGTTGTAATACTTGAACCTTTCGAATCATATCGTGTCTACTGGCAGATGGTAACTCTGTCATGCATTACCACTAAAATATGTACCCAGTTAAGTCATTGTTCCATTTCACATCATTCATTATTCGTGTTAGTTCTTTGACGAAAATTATGAACAATAAATAAGACGTAGGCGAGCCCTGCCCGACAACACAAAAGAACATAAGAACATAAGAAATAAGGGAAGCTGCAAGAAGCGACCAGGCTTACATGTGACAGTCCCTGTATGAAATATACCTACCTATTTCCACATATCATCCCCATCCATAAACCCGTCTAATCTTCTCTTAAAGCTCTCTAATGTCTTAGCACTAACAACATGGTTACTGAGTCCTTTCCACTCATCTAACACTCTGTTTGAGAACCAATTTCTTCATACCTCTTTCTTAAACCTAAATTTTTCAAGCTTGAACCCGTTATTTCTTGTTCTATCCTGGTTGCTGATCCTAAGAATTTTGCTTACATCCTCCTTGTTATAACCCTTATTCCACTTAAAGACTTATATCAGGTCCTCTCTTAACCTACGTCTCTCTAAAGAATGTAAATTTAACAGCTTCAGTCTCGCCTCGTAAGGAATACTCCTCATCCCCTGTATCCTTTTAGTCATTCTACTCTGTACTGATTCTAATAGACCTATATCTTTCCTGTAATGTGGGGACCAGAACTGCACAGCGTAGTCTAGATGAGGTCTGACCAGCGCCAAGTATAAATTTAATATTTCTTCGGGCCTTCTACTTTTAATACTCCTAAAAATTAATCCTAATACCCTGTTTGCCCTGTTTCTGGCCTCTATGCATTGTTTTCCTAGACGGAGTTCAGAGCTAACTATAACTCCTAAATCTTTCTCGTACCCTGTACCTACCAGAGTTTCGTTGTTTATTGTGTACCTACTGTGTGGGTTTCCTCTACCTAAGCTAATTACTTTGCATTTGTTGATATTAACCTGCATTTGCCATGTGTCCGTCCATTCATTCATCCTATCTAAATCTGCCTGCAAGGCGATGGCTTCCGATTCTGACCTAATTAATCTATCACCACACGCGTGGCAATGCTTTGTGTTACTCGAAACATTACCCCTGTCGCCGTTAACACCATTGCTCCACAGCCCACACGCCGCAACACAGAGAACCACACACACACACACACACACACACACACACACACACACACACACACACACACACACACACACACACACACACATACTTACACCAGGACAACCAGCACGGTACGTCGCCCCATGTCGAAGTGTGGCGTTGGACAGGATTTGGCTCCCCATATACCCTGCAGGACAGAGTGTTGTGTGCTGCTGGTCTGGGGATGCCCATAGATACAGCGGGTTTCCCACAGAGGTCATGGTCGGGTCACGGATCATTCGTTGTATCTATTTCCTGTAGTGTGCCTGACACCTGCCCCAGTACGTGATGGGATGCTGGGATTTCACAAGACAGCACGTGACTCCCCAAAAGAGGCTGGCTGGGAGACACAAGGAAAATTATGACAAAGTAAGTTCAGATAGCAAGAATTTATGATGTGGTTATATTAGCAACTACCAGTGTTCAAAGGCTGGCTGGGCTGAGACCTCTCATCTCTCAAAACCAAAAGCAGTTTTCACACCAGCCATCATCACAACGCCCACATCACCCACACCCGCGCCCACAACAGCAGGGAGCAAAGGACTCATTCGTTGTTCACAGCAAAGGAAGAAGACGCAGTAGCACCACCATCACCAGCAGAGGAAGAAGCACCACCACCACCAGAGAAAGAAGAAAAAGCACCACCACCACCACCACCACCACCACCATCAGAGGAAGAAGCAGCAGCACCACCACCACCACCACCACCACCACCACTACTGTGTAGTCAGAGGAAGACGAAGAAGCACTACCACCAGCAGCAGAGGAAGAAGCAGCAGCAACATCAGCAACAGAAGAAGAAGAAGAAGAAAAGAGAGAGAGAGAGAGAGAGAGAGAGAGAGAGAGAGAGAGAGAGAGAGAGAGAGAGAGAGAGAGAGAGAGAGAGAGAGAGAGAGAGAGAGAGAGAGATGTACGGAGAGCGTGGCACAGAAAACGTATCAAACACCTCCACTTACAGAAAACGTGATCCTTGGATAACTTAAGAATTTGCAAACTGAGACGTCTTCGTGTTATAAGAGTGGAGATAACTTAGAGGAAGGAAAAACGGAGAGAGAGAGAGAGACAGACAGACAGAAAGAGAGAGAGAGAGAGAGAGAGAGAGAGAGAGAGAGAGAGAGAGAGAGAGTTTGTGATTATGATGTTAAAGAGTGTGTTGTTGGAAAGGTGTGCATGACCGGAGGCTAAATAGTCATCAGTTTTACCTCTCCCTGGCACCGCCCTCCTGCGCCGCCTTCGTCATCAGACTTTGTTCTCGTTTCTACGCCAGTCATTTCTTACTATCGTTATTGTTGTTGTTGTTGTTTATATTTCTTAATTGTTTGTTATTCTACTATGTCATCACCCTTTTTAATTTCATATTTTCCCTCACTTCTATTCTCTCTCTCTCTCTCTCTCTCTCTCTCTCTCTCTCTCTCTCTCTCTCTCTCTCTCTCTCTCTCTCTCTCTCTCTCTCTCTCTCTGAACCAGGTGTCACTGATGGTTGCTGCCAAACAAGAACATAAACTTCAGGTTTTATTGCAAAATTAGTTTCCGTCAAAAAATATAAGCCAGTGAGCCATAAAGCAGCAGAAGGCGTCCCTTGCTGCTGTTGTCGGTGCCAGCCTGCCCTTCAGGAAGCGGTAAGCTAAGGAGGCGTCGGTGTTCCTCCCAGGGAAGAGAGAGAGCAGCATCGCCTCCCCCCCCCCCCCTTTTATCCTCTTCTGCCGCCATGGTGGTCGCAGGGGCAGGGCTGA
The DNA here is from genome assembly GCF_035594125.1 of Scylla paramamosain. NCBI lineage: Eukaryota > Metazoa > Arthropoda > Malacostraca > Decapoda > Portunidae > Scylla > Scylla paramamosain. The sequence goes on from NC_087182.1 coordinate 5,105,089, forward strand.
GTGACGCAGATGCAGCCTGCGGGGCGAGGATGTGAGTGAACGTGAAAAGAAAAAAAAAGTTACAATAAAGGAACGGCCGATCCCACAGACAGATCCCGTCAGGTAACACAGGGAAGGGCGCGCCGCGGGAAGTGCCTTACCTGGCATGGGGAACCTCGGGCCAGGTCTGGGTCTCGGCCAAGGTCTGGTCCAGGGCCGTGGCCGAGACCACCTGTCGGGCCAGGAACGGAAGGGCGAGGCCTCTGCCGTGGCGGCCAGCACGCAGCTGCAGACCCTGGGGGAGAGGCCACGGGTTACTGGGACACACACACACACACACACACACACACACACACACACACACACACACACACATACACACATACAAATATCAGTTGGAAGACATAATGATTCAGTATGTATAAATTATAGAGTGATGACAATCAATTCAGTTACAAAATTATTCAGTGGTGCTGCCAAAACAATATTCAAATATTGTATGTAATGCAGGTAATATAAGAGGCGAAATTCATTACTTGTTCAAATGTTTCATTTTAATAATAGCAGGAATTGATATGCTAAGCGGTAATACCACGCATATTTGTCATGGGGGATTTATTTAAAAGCAATAACGTCCGTAGCCTTTTCAATCTAGCAAAATGTACGAGAGAAATTATGTACCATTTCAAATAGGCTTGAAGTTAGTTCTCTCTCTCTCTCTCTTTTTTTATGTGCTGTTGGAATTCCTTACAGAAAATTACTTATTGTACTCTCATACCTTTACTGGGATCGACAGAGTTAGATAAACCTTTCAAACACACACACACACACACACACACACACACACACACACACACACACACACACACACACTCACAGCAGGACAACCAGCAGGGTACGTCGCTCCATGTTGAGGGTGGGTGAAGTGTGCCACTGCTCGGGGCGTGACTCTTCATATACCCCGCGGGACGGAGTGCTAAATGCCGCCGGGCAGTGCGCCGCCCCGCCAGTGCCAGGGATTCCCAAAGGCACCCTCACAACAGCGTACTTCCCGCCCCATCCTCCCCACGCTGTTCTTCCCGCTCATTATCTTCGCGCGGCTGTTCTGTCTCACCACTTCGTCCCCCCGAATTGCTTTTCTTTCCTACGCATGTTTTCCTTTCATCTACGTCCTTCATATTCTCATTAATTTTACTCTCTCTCTCTCTCTCTCTCTCTCTCTCTCTCTCTCTCTCTCTCTCTCTCTCTCTCTCTCTCTCTCTTCAGCATATAACAGCTTAGGAGACGACCTTTTACTATTGATAAACACTCATGAAAACCCAAAGAATTCAAGAACACGTCCCCACAGCTTATCGTAACTTCAGGCTTCGCCCCGCAATCTGAAACGCTTTGCTCTCTCACCATGACTATTTTCAAAGGTCACAGAGACGATTAGCTGCATTCTCAAGTGTTTCTTCCGTTATTAATGTAGAAATCTTGTTAATCTGTCACTAGAACCATAAAAACACACTTGTAAATCCGTGCAGCTTCAACTAGAGTCTTTTGAAAGTAGCGGAGGTGCAGCGTATAAGTATTTCAGAATATGATCCTTAATTAACACATTCCTGCTCGCTTCATCTCACGCCCAAGCTCAAATTTCACTACTTTTTAACACCTTCACTGCTATACGAAACAATTTACATCACTACAGGTAATGCTTGAAATCTTTATAAGCATCTACAAGAAAGAAGATTGAAAAGACTAGATTTTCCAATTTCTACCCTGTTTAAAGATTGAAGGTGGCTGTAGAACAAATAAAGATGTCTCAGAGTGATTAGTAACTAAAGAAAGATGTACCAAACAGCACTCAAAGGGTTAAACCTCAACTGAGATTCTCCAAGTCACGTTTAAGCCTTTTTAAGTCTCTGAAGATATATATATAAAAAAAAAATAAGGAAGGAAAAGACAAAAGGAATAAAAGACATCAGATTATTATAGCCACTGGTGATGCTGATGATGTATAGGGTGCCATCATAAGGGTGCCAGTGTCAGGGAGGTGATGGCAATGCTCGAGGCCTCACGCTTCAGGTCCCTCCGCCACACCGCGTTGTACTGCTACGTGTGTCTTGTAGGATGGTGTGTTCCTTGTGTATTTGTGCGAGTTGTAATTTGTGGTCGGTTAATCTATGTCTGTTTATCTATCTGTTCATGTGTCTATCTGTATCTACTATCTATATATCTGTCTATTTATCTATCTTTCTATCTTTCTATCAATCTGTTTATCCACCTATTTATGTATTTATTTATCTCCATATCTATCTACCAGTTTATTTATTTATCTGTCTGTTTAGCCATCTATCTTTCTCTCTATTGATCTATCTCTTTATCTTTCTATTTCTCTACCTATGTATCTATATATTTATCTATTTATCCATCATTCTTTCTGTCTACTTATCCATCTACTTAGCTCTCTTTCTCTACCTATATATCTATATCTATTTTATCTATCTTTTATCCATCTATGTATCAAGCCGTCTAAATATCTACTAATCTACCAGTCCCACAATCCCCTGATGCTTCACTGTATCCTCCAGGGTGTGTGTGCTTCCCTCCAGCTACGTGAGGATTGCCACACACCCTGACACACAGCAAGCATCAGTGTTAATGGATCGCTTCACTCAAGGGTCAAGGCAACAGATGAGGAGGAAGACCAGTACAGTAGCACACGTTCACGACCTCACCGGGAGCTCCACGCATCAATATTAGTAGTAGAGGCAGTGAAGGGTCAGAGAGATGGGATTGTGGTGGTGTGTTGGGCCGTCTTGGAATGTGTTTGGTGTTTTGTTGTGTGTGCGCGGTGCCTCTCCCGCTGTCATGTGTCTGGCTAGTGTTGGTCTGCACTCCTGTCTGGATATCTGTGTGTTTCTTTGCTTCGTGCTTCTTTCCTTAAGGCTGGCATTGTCATTACTCTATCTGTACATTGCTTCTCTCTCTCTCTCTCTCTCTCTCTCTCCCCCCCCACCCACCCAGGAGCCAGTGTCACCACAGGCTGCTGCCAAACAACAACATAAACTGTGCAGGTTTTATTGCATAATTAATCTCCGTCATAAATCACAACCCTGAGAGTCGCAAAGCAGCAGAAGGCGTCCCGTGCAGCTGTTGGGAGCGTGACTCCCTCCTTCAGGAAGCCATGAGGTAGACAAGGCGTGGGCGTCCTTTCTGGTTTGGTGAGGGGAGCAGCACCCCTGCTAGAACCTGATGTTGCTGAAGGTGTCGCAGGGGCATGGCTGTTTGACGCAGAAGCAGTCTGCGGGAACAGGAGAACATGAGCGGCCAGGGAAGAACAAGAACAAGGACAAGACTAACAACAAAACATGAGAGAGACGGGCGGCCTCAGCCAGGGAAGGGCGCACGCCACAGGACGAGCCTTACTTGGTATAGGGAACCTCGGGCCAGGCCTAGGTTTCGGCCATGGACGGGGCCACCCCTCGGAGGGACGGAAGGGCGAGGCCTCTGCCGTGGCGGCCAGCACGCAGATGCAGACCCTGGGGGAGAAGCCACGAGTTACTGGGACACACACACACACACACACACACACACACACACACACACACACACACACACACACACACACACACACACACACACACACAAAGTTCGAGTCCTGGACGCGGTGAGGAAGATGGACTAGCCTCTTAATGTGTAGCCCCTGTTCACCAGCAGTAGTAAGGGACGGAATGTTAGCCGAGAGATTGTGGCCTTTCTGTCTTGGTGTGTGGCGTAGGAGTGGCCTCAGCCCTACCCAGAGACTGGTCGCTATGAACTCTAAGCTATTTCCGTAGGGGAACAGCTGGGAGGATGACCAGCAGACGCGTAAGTGAATAACACACACACACACACACACACACACACACACACACACACACACACACACACACACACACACACACACACACTCACAGCAGGACAATCAGCAGGGTGCGTCGCTCCATGTCGAGGGTGGGTGAAGTGTGGCACTGCTCGAGGCTTGCCTCCTCATATACCCCGCTCGACAGAATGCCAGGTGCCGCCGAGCTCTGTAGGGTACCACACTGCCGGGAATCCCCACAAGTAACGGGCTTCCCATAGAAAGTGTTTTCTTTTCCGCCTAGCCTTCCTTCATTACTGACTTTGCATAACGACAGTCTCTCCTCCACTCCGCCTCCTCTCCTCCACTCCGCCTCCTCTCCTTCACTCTGCTTTCTTTCCTCCACTCCGACTATCTTTTTCTTCCACTCTTCCTCTGTTTCCTTCCCTCTGCCTTCTTTCCTCCACTCTACTCCCCTCTTTCCTCCACTCCGTCTCTCCCTTTCCTCCACTCCTCCTTTCCTCCAATCCGCCATGAGTGACCTGCAGCGCACACACACACGCACACACAAGTCAGAATGAAAGACCTCACTCATTATTATTTTTTTATTAATTACTGGGAAGGAAAGCAAAGAAATGAGGATAAACAATTTAGCCATTAACTGCCCAATAAGATAACGAGAGAGACACGTGAAGAACAAAACCGTACGACCGCTATCCTGTTATCCACTCAGTTATTCAGTCAGTCAGTCAGTCCGTATGCCAGTTATATTCCCTTGGTGTCCTTGGGGTTGGGTGCAGCATGTTTCTCCTGATGGTGCGGGAGTTCACCAGCTAGTTTAGCCTGCCACGGACACCTGGAGGAGGAAGGGAGGGAGGGAGTGTTTGTGACAATGAAGGTGCAGGATGAGGCAATAGCAGGTGAAGACGAAAGATAAAAGAAACCACATGAAAACTAAAGGACAGGGGAACAGCAGAGGGAGAAGAGAAAAGATTGATGGAACAGGAGAAGATGAAAACAAAAGACTGAGGGACACTGAAGCTGGAGAAAGGAGTGTGAGGAAACAACAAAAGGTGAAAGCAGCAGGATAAGGGGACAGCATAAGATGAGGACAAAAAGATTAAAGAACAGAAGATGAAGACAAAGGGTTGAGGAGATTGAAACTGGAGATCGGAGAATGAGAGAACAACAGAGGGTGAAGGGAGCGGGGATGACAGGAATAGCAAAGAGTGGAGACCGCAAAAGATGGACAAAAAATTAAAGGAACAGCAGAAAATGAAGACAGCAGGATGAGTGAACAGAAAAAAAAGTGAGGAGAGCAGAACAAGATGATAAAAAATGACGAAAACAAGGACAAATGACCAACACAGGGGAAAAATATTGCAACTTAAATTAAAATACATACAATCAGCTATTTTCACGAAGCATAGCTGTATACAGACGACCCACGACTTACCAAGGAGGGCTGGACAGTCAGGCAAGGACAGGAGTAGGAGATTCAGGGCTTGAAAACAACGCGGGACTCTTGTTGATATGCTGGGGACCTCTGCTTTTGATTGCCATATCCCCCCACCATAACCTCTTGCAGCACCACTACCCCCACGCCCTCTACCACCATCACCACCACTACTGTAGCCTCCACCATAGCCAGATTTCAAGGGTAAAGGCTCCACCATTCTTGAAGACAGAGAAGGATACTCGCCCCTTAAGGGATTGAGGGTAACTGGGCAAGGAGTTCACGAGGTTCACTGCCACCATGCAGCTTAGAACCCTGGGGGAGAAGCCACGGGTTACTGGAGGTCGTGCTCTGTCTATCTAGGAACGTAGGAATGCAATAAGGAAAGCTACAGATGTTCTCAGGTCTACACGTTGCAGTTCTTGTATAAAACATGTGTCTGTTTTTTCTATATAGCTGTTTGTCTGTTTATTTATCTATCTCTATCTATCTATCTTTCTATCTATATATCTTTCTTGGTATTTCTTCTTATCTAACTCACTCACTCGCTCGCTTAGTGCCTGTATTTTATATATTTAACTGTCCATCTATCTATCTATCTGTCCATCTATCTATCTATCTATCTATCCATCCATTTTATCTAATTATCTGTCTATATATCTATCTGTCTGTCTATCTAATTAATGTGTCTATCCATCTATGCATCCATCTATCTGTCCATCCATCTCTCTATCCATCCACCCATCCATCTGTCCCTTACAGCAGCACAGACAACAAGATGCGTCGCTCCATGTCAAGGGTTGAAGTGTAGCCCTCCAGGTGGCGTGACACTTGATATACCTGGCGACTCTCAGCACAGGCAGGGATCCAATTAAAGTCACCCCCAGGAATGCGCAGCGCGAGAGATGACGCTCAGCAGGAAAATTTCAGGCAATCACATCTTTGTCACGGAATGTTATGATGACTTGCAGACGTGTGTTAGCTCAATATCCTGAAAAAGCTTCTTGGTACGTTGAACCGCGACTGTTTTCAAAAGGGTCAAGTTGAAGTTACCACGGGGTTTTTAGTTTTTTTTTTTTTTTTTTTTTTTTTTTTTTTACGGTTCTAGTGACGGATTGACAAGATTTCCGCAATGGTAACTGGAGAAACACTCTTGAGAAGCCGGCTAAATATCCTTGTGGTCTTTTAGAATAGTCGTGGTGAGAGAGCACGTATAGATCTGATGGCTTCTTGCAGACTACCTTGTTTTCCTGTATCCTTCTTCTGCCCATTTTGAAACGATATGTGAGGGAGGCATGTATTAATTTGAAGTAGCCTCTCTCTCGGGTAATAAAGTCGAAATGTCCAGGGTAATTTCAAGTCTTGTTTTCTTGTGTCCTTCTTCTGCCCACCTTGAAATTTATATATAAGGGAGGAATGAATTAATTTGAAGTGGTCTCTCGTAATAAAGTCGTAATGTCCAGCGTAATTTCAAGTCCAGTAATCGAATGGTAATTGAAAACATGGATTAATGAACTGTTATTTATTCAGAGCTCCGCGGAAAATTGAGAGGAATTCGAGATATGACAGGCGGAGGTGCTGCCAGACACTTGCTGATATATAATGAAAGAAGGAGAGTGTGAAGATGATGCGTAGAGACAAGTAATGGTAAAGAAACACACACACACACCACACACACACACACACACACACACACACACACACACACACACCACACACACACACACACACGAGAGTATCTGATGTCATGGCAAATTCTATCTTGCTAATATTTTTTTTCAACCTGGGTTTTCCCAATACTGCGTTCATCTTCTTTGTCCTTCCCACTCTCTCTCTCTCTCTCTCTCTCTCTCTCTCTCTCTCTCTCTCTCTCTCTCTCTCTCTCTCTCTCTCTCTCTCTCTCTCTCTCTCTCTCTCTCTCTCAAACACAGCCACATATATTTACTCGTCAAGATTTTTCGAGTGTACTAAGAGTGAGGGAGAGAAACAAAGGAGCAGGAGAGGAGGAGGGAGCGATGAGGAGAATAAAGGGTGAGAGTAATGAAGCGGCCGTTCCTCCAGGACTCAATACTCGCTTGAAAAATTTTCCTAGAGTGTGAGGAAGACAGAAAAACAGTAAAGAAAGGGAGGAGAAGGGAGAATGTGTGAAGTATGAAAGAAGGGAGTGATAGAGACAAACCTTCTAAGACTTGATATAGAAGAGGGAGAAATAGAGGGAGACAAGTGTAAAGCGTAAAAGAAAAGTGTTATAGATACAGCTTCTACTCCACTTGATACTCGAAAGTTTTCCCAGAGTACAAAGAATGTGAGAGACATAGAAGAAAATGGAGAATAGGAAGGAGAGAGAGAGAGAGAGAGAGAGAGAGAGAGAGAGAGAGAGAGAGAGAGAGAGAGAGAGAGAGAGAGAGAGAGAAACGTAAAATAAGAGAGCGATACATAGCCTCTCTCAGACTTAATTCTCTCTCAAAATTTTCCCAGAGTTCAAAGAATAACGACTACCTATATATCCCTGGGTCACTGTCTCCCCCTCCCCCTCGCTTCACCTGTCCCTCCGTGTCACTGTCCCCTTCTCTGCCTGCCAACAACCAGCCCGACACTTGGCCAGTCACGTCCACCGGCGGAAGAAAAGGCAATACCTGGAGCTAATTAATTCAGAGGTGAACGTGACTTACCTGTGTGTTTCCCTGAACTGACTCTTGCTGCTGACATGAGGGAAAGACGTGGACTCCGGGTTAGCCTTCTCAGAATTGTCTATGTTGTGGCCAGTTTTAATTTTTTGAGTTTATGATGCTTTGGTTGTGATTTATTTTTTTCTTAATGTACGTTCGTGGTTTTAGTATAAAGATATTCGACCTTAGATTTGCGTGAATAGATGGAAGGAATGTGTGTGTGTGTGTGTGTGTGTGTGTGTGTGTGTGTGTGTGTGTGTGTGTGTGTGTGTGTGTGTGTGTGTGTGTGTGTGTGTGTGTGTGTGTGTGTGTGTGTGAAACCAGTTAGTACGTATATACTCATACATACATGTCATGGTCTTTTTTTTTTTTCGATTAAATAAGAAGACGAAGAACAACAACAACTTCAGCAACAACAACAACAACAATAGCATGAATATGAATAAATCCCACACCATCCCCCCAAAAAAATTAGAAACGGAAATTGAATAGATAAACAAGTAAATAAATAAGTAAACTAAATCAATGAAAGTGTGAAAACCACAGATAAATCTTGAATTGTTTCGATATGCAAATGCTTCTCCGGACACGTAGTCAATGGAGCGATAAAACAGAGGCCCGCGGGACACTGCAAGGCCAACGCTGCTCCCCGCTATGCAAATCCTATCATTTATTGCCCGCTTGGAATTGAATCCGACGCTCTTTCGGCCGCAGGGAAACTCAACTGACATTCCCC
>NC_087182.1:5116254-5151254 GCF_035594125.1 Scylla paramamosain
TGAACTTTATTCCTCCTCCTCCACCGTTTCTGTTTTACCCGTTTTCATCTCTCTCTCTCTCTCTCTCTCTCTCTCTCTCTCTCTCTCTCTCTCTCTCTCTCTCTCTCTCTCTCTCCATACTTTTTTAACTTTTTTTTATCTCCTCTCCTTTCACACACACACACACACACACCAGTGAGAAAAGATATTCACATTACAAAAAACCCACTTTAAATCTATATTGTTTTTATTTGTTAAATTACAAAAACTATTCAATAAACTTCAAATCTAGATCTTATTTCTTAAACTATAGGGCCATTTTGTACTGAATGCTTCATCTTCACCAAACTTCTTTAAATTACAAAAAACTACTTAATTATACATGTTGGATCTTCACTTTACTTTAACCTTTTCACTGCTAATCAATCTTTGCTATCATAATTTGTACAACTTTTTAGACTTGCATCTTTGGATTATAGTCTCTTAGATATGAACATCTGTAGCTTAGCAAAGATTAAATTAGCCTCATATTCTCTTTTTCTTTTATATAAACCCATCCAAACAGTTATTACAATGGTCTCGGTGCAGATAAGAAACAATAGCAGTGTGAATGTTAAAGTGATGAGAACACCATTCAGTTTTAAAGCTAACAGCAGTTTAGGGTCCTCCCCGTGAGAAGCAAGACAGGTGTGCTCATGGCCTCAGTCACAGGACATAGGTGGACCATCAATACAGAAGCAAAACCCACAGGAGGTCATGAGCAAACACCATAGCATTTATGTAAACCCAGTAACACTCAACACTGAACCAGTTACCCACACAAAGATGACAAGGCAACACTCAACGCTAAACAAATTACACAAACAAAGGTGACATTAAGGACCACATTTTGAAACACTTTTGTGCTGCATCTCCACTACTTTTAAAAAGGCTCTTGTTGAAGTGACATGGGATTTTAAGGGTGTTTTTATGGTTCTAGTGACAGATAACAAAATTTCTACATTAATAACAGGAGAAACACTACTGAAAAAATTGTTAATAATCTCTGTGACCTTTGAAAATAGTTGTGGTGAGAGCAAAGCATTTCTCAATACAGACCTAAACCAGTGATCCACACCAGCATATGACAATATGGTAGTGTGTGCATAAATGAGTGTGGATATGCAGCATGTGAAACATTTCACAAATGCAGAGCTTCTGGCAAACCTGACGAGACCTAAAATAATGAGGCACACTGTCCACAAAAACTGTGACAACAACCCGAGAAACCATGTGGAATTTGAGTACTACTAATGATAAAACACTTGTACATGCCAAATATACACAACAATATATTCGGAAGGCACCCAAACCTGAGGAACTTGATAAAAAAAAGCTGCCATCACGTGACTAAACCTCATTCTTGCAAACATTGAACCTTCCATAGTGTGACAACAATGATAAAGCCTGTCAGTTCCACACTAATCCTCTAACAATCCAGCCACAGACTTAAAGCTGATGAAACTTACTTCAGTGAGAATAGAGAGTGAGATTCTTGTGTCCCTGAGCTGAAGAACAGTGGAGAGAATGCATGTACAGAGTCACCGGGTTGTGGTGAAAACATCCTCCTTTTTGTAATGTGACTTACTTCTTCATCTTCTTCTTGGGTGACGACTGGTTGTCTGATGATGCCTTCTTCTCCTTACCTGCAGAAGAATGTACCATAGTAAGGCCTTGTAAAAAAAAATACCATATAAAGACTGATTTATATGATATTTAAGGGTTAACATACAAAATAACAAAAACCAGCAATTTAAGGTTATAAAGTGTTGCTGCCTCGTCCAAACATTATGATCAGCTAACAGAGAAATCTCTCTTGACTTTTGCCTCTTTCCAGCAACATAATGCAATCTTGCTTGAGGATTTCAATTTACAGCCTTTAGTCTTGTCAATTTACAGCCTTTAGTCTTGTCTGTGTAGAAATGTAACCTTTGATTCCACATGACAGAGCCACATGATGCTGACTTGTTAAAGGATTTTAATTTAGTCTTTACTCACGTCCATGAAGCGATATAACCTATATAATTTCACACAACACCCTCCTAACACACACACACACTGATCAGCTAGTCTCACCTGCTTTGTATGCCTTGGCCATGCGATCAAGGTTACGCTTCATGATGACACTGTGGTCTACAATGGGCCTTGGGTAGTCCTGTCCAATGATACAGCCAGCAGCCCTCTGTGTGGCGAGGGGTGCCTTCCATGGCTCATAGATGTAGTTTTCTGGGTACTTGGCCAGCTGTGGGAGGTACTTCCTGAAAAGGAGAGAATAATCAGGTTATGAAAGAGAGAATATAACCTGGGAATATTGCTTCTCTAGCATATGAATGAAGAGGAAGTGTTCTTATATTTGGCTAGGTCACTGTTGAAATATAAAATGAGAATAATGTTTCTCAAGAATATGAATGGGGAAGAAATGTTCTTATACCCAACCAAGTGACAGTAAAACATCTGATCACTGAAGAGAGCAGGAATGAAAGCTGGGAATATTGTTTCTCTTGAAGGGTAAATGAAGAGAAAGTGTTCTTATACTTGGCTAAATGAAAGTGAAACCTGATCATCAAGAGAGAATGACTGAAAAATTGTGAATATTGTCTCTCTAGAAGGTGAATGAGGAGAAATCATTCTTGTACTCTACCAGTTAAAAATTAAATCAGATTATCATGAGAGAATAAATGAAAATTGAGAATACTGTCTCTCTAGAAGGTGAGTGAAGAAGTGTCCATATACTTGGCAGGTGACTGTGAAGTCTGATCATCAAAAGGGAGTGACTGAAAACTGGAATTATTATGTATTTCAAGAAGATGAATAACAATAAACTGTTCTTTATTTTGACTTTAATGACTGAGCATGTAGAAAAATAATGACACAAAAGTTTTTGATATATATAGAGTGTATTAAACAAATTCCTTTATTTTCTGGAAATACATGAAAGCCTTATGATCAAGAAGTTGCCTCTGCTAATAAAGAGTGACACTTGAATCCTATGAGACAAATCTGGAGGCCACAACTGAGACGTGACAAATCCATAGCACTTCAATTAACTGCCAGACACAGCTACTCTTCAACACAAGCATCCATTTCTCAAGTATAGAGGCAACATGAAAAAGAACAGGGACTGGGGTGAGTTACCTGATGTAGTCCCCATGTTTGTCTGTGTTCTTGCCAAAAGCGATGGGACTGTACACACGGAAGTAGGAGTTGAAGAACGCTGATGCTGAGAGCCACATCCAGTTGCCAGCATTGAGAAACCAGTCAGCATCCAACAGCAGCTCCTCAAACACCTGAAAGGAGCACTGGAATAGACTGTCTGCACACACACACACACACACACACACACACACACACACACACACACACACACACACACACACACACACACACACACACACACACACACACACACACACACTACTACTTCCTGTGGTAATCCATTCCACTCGTACATTACTCCATTTGGAAAACTAGTCAGCACCCAACAACAGCTCTTCAAATACCTAAAAGCACTGTAATTGATAGGTATTGTCTGCACACACACACACACACACACACAACACACAGACTACCTCTGGCAATTACTCTATTTGAAAAACTCTCTGCATATCCTTCCATCTTCTTGTTAAATTTTTTTTTTACCATGTGTAGAGATAGGCAGGTGCATACAAGGACTGCCACATGTAGACCTGATGGCTTCTTGCATTTCCCTTTATTTTCTTATGTTCCTGTGTGTGTGTGTGTTGTAATTTTAACTTAACACTGGGGTCAATAAATGATGCATCTGTGTGTATACCTTCATGCCATCCTCCCATGGCTGCCACAGGTCACCACGTGTGAGGAAGCAGGCCACCGCATGCCTACTCAGGTGGTGGATCCAGCCTTCCTTCCTCAGCTGGGTCATGATGGCGTCAATGAATGGATATCCTGTCCTGGCCTGGCAGAGGAAACAATATATAGCACATCTCTCTCTCTCTCTCTCTCTCTCTCTCTCTCTCTCTCTCTCTCTCTCTCTCTCTCTCTCTCTCTCTCTCTCTCTCTCTCTCTCTCTCTCTCTCTCTCTCTCTCTCTCTCTCTCTCTCTCAACTTTAACCATTTCAGTGTGATATGCAACAATTTACAGCACTGAGAGTAATGTATAAAATCTTTATAAGCATCTACAAGAAAGAAGAGTGATTGAAAAGAATAGATTTTAGAATTTCTAGCCAGTGCAATGTTTGGAAGTGGCTGTAGAACAAGAAAAGATGTTTCAGAGTGGTTAGTGATTAAGGAAAGGTGTGTCAAAGAGCAGTGAAACAAATAAATAATGTTGTTTTAAGTCCATCCACTCCATCAATACTTACATTTGTCCAGGCATCCATCAGCTTCTCATCCCTCACCCAGGGAATCTGGCGGCACACTGCATTCCCTTCCATCCGGTCAAAGTTTGGCGTCACAGCTCCAACAGTGTAGAAGAACTCCCGCCACAGTAGCTGCCCCAGGAGAGACACTGGCGGCTTAGTGTGTGCAGAGCCTTTGTAAATCTGGAATGATGTTATGGGTCTCAGTATGCTGTCACTCTTCACTAACTGTATGCTGTTACTCGTCACTAACTATATATTGCTCTTGAAATCAGTCTGGCAGTACAGCATTTTAGCAACCAAAATAGTACTGTAGCAAACAAAATCCTCAGGGTCAATAGTAAGGATAGGACAAGAAGTAATGGGTTCAAGCTTGATGAAGTTGATTTAAAATATAGATAGGAAGAAACTCATTCTCAGATGGAGTGGTAGAAGAATGGAATAGGACTCATTAATCACATTGTTAGTGCTAAGCCAATAGGGAGGTTTAAAAACATTAGACAAATTTAGAGATGGCATGTTTTAGAGACTGCCATGTGTAGACCTTGTGGCTTCTTGCAGCTTCCCTTATTTTCTTATGTTCTTCTAATTAGCATCCTCATGAGTATAAAGAGCTGGAGAACACTGACAGTCATGCCTCAAGTAGCACAGGTAGAACACTAAAAACAACATCATGAGCTCCACCAAGAGGAGTGAATTACCTGTATGAGCTGGTGGTACATGGTGCGAGGCGACAGGCAGCCAAACTTGAGGTACGGGCTGAGGACTGTGGTGCTTGGCTGTAATGAGGTAGGGGAGGTTTTGGGTTTCTCAAATTTGCACACCCAACTCTGAGGAGAAGGAAGGAGTGAGGATTAATAGCATGCCACCTGATAGATGGAGATTTCAATGAAGATTAGATAATACCCTTGGCAATAAGATTGTTAGTACTGAGTCATTAAGAAGCTTTGAAAGATTAAACTAACAGACTCAGTAATCAGGATGTTAGTGCCGAGTCATTACAGAGTTTTAAAAAATTAGACTAATACTCGATAATAAGGTTGTTAGTTCTGAGTCATTAGGGAGCACTGAAAGATTAGACTAATAGACTCATTAATAAGGTTGTTAATGTTGAGTCATTCATGAGCTTTAAGAATTTTGACAAAGATGTTGTTAATGTCAAGTCGTTGGGAGCTTTTAAAAGATTAGACAAATTTAAGGATGGGGATGCTAGGTGGAAATAGTGAGGCATATTACATACAGGAACTGCCACATGTAACCTGATGGCTTGGAACTTCCCATATTTTCTTAAATTCTTATGATTCATTCCTTACCGTATCGTCACACAAAAGGGCCATCCTTTTTACTATTGTTTCCAATGAAGAGAAAACAGATATTCTTGTACATGCTGAAAGTTATACATCTCAGAATAATGACTTGGTGTTAAATGGAACACTAATACACCAGGCTCACCCTCCAGGCTCACCTTTCGTTCCATGTATATCTTTAGGCGTGCTAGTGCCTCCATCTCCCCCCCAGGGTACAGACAAGGTTCCAGCTGGCTCTCATCCACCCCAAGCTCTGGAAGGCACAAGATGATAATGAGCTGATCCACTGCCCACCTGTAATGCTGCATCAATATCCACAGGTTCAGTGTCAAGCACATACACAAACTTTACACACATTACCAAGTGAATAATTTCCAAAAGGTGCACGCAGCAGGAGAACCACTCACATTTATGAGAATTTCTGGTAAGTTGTTGCTGTCTGTCTACTGTTAACTCTCAAGGTTATGAATTCAATGAGGAGGAAAACCAGATCACCATATTCAAATGTTTCTTAAGCTGTTACAGTGAAGACTTTCAACAACAGTGTCATTATTTAAAGCATGTCACTTGCTGATGTGTTTATACAGTGGCAACTCAGGGTGACTGAAGAACAGTACAAACAAAGGGGTCACACTTGTCACTGCCCACCCCTGACACCCCCTATGCCCAACAACAAATCTATACAATTGGACAACAATTTTAGCAGCTTGCCACTGTATTTAACAAACCTACACCACATGTAACTGCCCATGGTTCACTGAATTGGTTTAATGTTAACAATGTCCAATCTTTATCAGGAGATTAATTACATTAAGGGTTTAGTGTATATCCATATTTATATACACTATTTATTCCTATGGGTCTATCTTCAGCCATATCACTCCACCTTTGAGAGAGGGAACATCATAGGAGACATCTGTTGCTGCTTCCCCATGTATGTGACAGGAGTCTGGCAGGCTGAGGGTGTCAACTGGCTTGGGAGGATGACCCAGCTTGCTAACCACCTTCTCTAGTGACACATAGGTCAGGGGAGCTTTACCAAAGTTGGCCTCAATGATTCTGTAATAAACATTGATTACCAAAATGAAGACAAAAGTTTGTCTTATCCAACAATGAGGTGGATGTCTTTACACAGAGCTGACAGTATCTGTATATGACATCCAATACATCTATCCTGTCTATATACCAGGCTGACAATCCTACACAGGGTGGCCCAGACAAAGCACCACACACTCATACACACATTCACAGTCTTAGCCCTGTCAGCCCCTGGTGGAAAGGGATAGTCTTGTGGACCATGCTACTACACCACAGGAGCTAAGACTTAACACATAATGATTAATTAAAGCAGATGATAACTAAATTGTTAATGAGTTTTTTGTACTAGTATTCAATTAAAGTTCCTGATAC
This sequence comes from Scylla paramamosain, assembly GCF_035594125.1. Classification (NCBI taxonomy): domain Eukaryota; kingdom Metazoa; phylum Arthropoda; class Malacostraca; order Decapoda; family Portunidae; genus Scylla; species Scylla paramamosain. Next base: position 5,123,327 of record NC_087182.1, read on the forward strand.
AATGAGTTTTTTTTACATTAGTATTCAATTTAAGTTGCTGACACAACATGATTACAGTGAAACATAAGCAGAATTGCCCAAAATCAGGAGTCACATCATACTTTTCAGTCCTGTACAGTGTGTGGCCGTGGCGACACACCACCTCCACCCCAGACTCCCTGGCCAGCCTCTCCACCTTCTCATCCCGTGTCTGAGCATATGGCTCTGTGTCAATCTCCCATGTGATCTTCTGCACGTCCCACTTCTTGAAGAGTGTCGGAAACACTTCTTCCGGGGAGCCTCGCACAACAAATAGCCTGAGGGTGATGAAAGGTGAAGGTGGAGGTGTATGCTACAGTTGCCAGGAACACTTCTTCTGGAGAGCCTTATACCACAAATAGCCTGAGGGTGATGAAAGGTTAAGGTGGAGGCATATGCTACAGCTGTATGTGTCCTCAGTGCTCCTCTCTGCCTCAAGGGCCTCTGAGCCTCTTGTGGTTACCATTCCTTACCCCAGGACACAAGGCCACTATAATGTCTGGGTTTCCATAACACAAAGAAACTACTACTCAAAATACTTAACAAAATTAGTCAAAAACATAATCTACTTCATTACATAAATGTATAATATTATAAAAAGGGTAAGTAAATGTAATGCATAAAATATGTCATAATCTTTTTTTCAACAATATTTTGCACTGTGTACAGAAACATACATGCCTTCCAATCACTGTTTAGAGGTCTGTATATCACCAATCACTGTTTAGAGGTCTGTGTATCACCCATCATTCAGGCTCCCCAAACCTTCCCCCATCACAGGCCCAGGGTTAATGACAGATTCCATCACACCATACCTGGATTTCAGTTTCCGCAGACTATCGTCTAAGTCCCTCAAAGCTTGAGACAGAAACCTCCACCTGTTAACCCCCACTCGTGCATTCTTCACAAACCACGGGTCCAACACAAACACCGGCCGCAGCTCTGCACCCTGCAAGAGACATGCCTTACTCTCTGGGTGCACTGCACTTGTAATACTAATAATTTATTCTTTTAATACTGCATCGGTCTAACCCTTCATACTGCCTGCATTTATTGTACTTTCAATATTAATACTATTTACTCTTCCTTTTAAATATTGCATATGTTTAATCATTCATATTGTCTGTGTTTATTGTACTTTCAATATTTGTTTAACTACATTTTTTTTTTAATACTGCATCTGTTTAACCCTTCACACTGTGTTTATTGTACTTTTAATACCTGGTCATGTGACACCTGTTTAATTACCTTGGACAATATTGAAATTACATTAGTGTTTTCATCTGAGGTTAGGTTCTATTTAAATTAGTTTATTAATTTCACTGCTGAAATAGTCTGCAAATAGTCTGCAGATCGCGATTTAAAAAAAAAAAAAGCTTTATATTTTCCAACAAAAATCATTGTCGTCTCAAAATTTGTAAGGCTAGGATAGGTTTAATTTAGTTCATTAATCTCACTGCTGATCCCTTCACTGTGTATATCACGATTTCAAAAAGCTTAACATTTTTAATCACTGTCACAGAATTAGTAGGCTAAGGTACTTATTTCCATAAAACCCATTACCTCTTTAACAGCGGCCAGGAGTGCGGGATTATCATGGAGACGGAGCCCCTTCCTGAACCAGTGCACAGTGGTCATGCTGGGAGATGCTATGGATCTGAAAAGTTACACAAGCGTAGGTGTTAATAAGCCTATCGGGAGAGGTTATAGGACACCCATGCTATAAAATAACAAAGCCTATCGGGAGAGGTTATAGGACACACATGCTATAAAATAACACGGAACACCTGCCTGATATGAATATATGCACCGATATTTGAGTTTGTCTTTTTCCTTACTACCGTAGCGACAATGAAAAGTTACACAACCGTAGGGATTAATACGTAAACCTAACAGTGGGGTTATATGACACACAAGCTTTAAATACACGAGAACATCTATCTGGTTTGAATATGCGCACCAGTAATTATATATCAGTTTGTTTTCTCGTTGCTAGCCTGGGTGTACGTGATTATGCATGTGTTGTCAGTGTATCAGTGTCATTTCATTTTCGGCGCGGTCTGAGTTCGGCGTGTTTGTTTACATTCACCACATGGAGCAAGTGACAGGTAGCAACATGTTAGTGCCCCGTTAGATAACACGTTTTGTAATCACCCCCGTTCACACTCACGCCCTCATCTGGTCAGTACCCATACCTCTCTCCCTTACCTCAGTCATCAGTAAGACCACATGGATGACTGAGGAACTCTCTCTCACTTAAAGGCAAACTCAACACTTTTGGTCCACACAACATTATAGTACCTCTTTTACAATCTTTGCTCACTCCTTTCTTCCCTCACTGTTACCAATGAAACTTCTTTGATGGTTTGAGAATATTTACTGAATTTACTCATTTCACAGAGGCAATGCTTATGACCTGCCCCATTAGCGAGATGTTTTCAATATGAGTATCATGAACCCTATTATATGTGCCGCAAATTTATTATAACGCCGCCAGTGATTTTTGAAATATTAATCCTTTCTGGGCATGCCACCGCAGAGAGCAGCAGAAGTATATACATACCAAATTACCAACTCTAGTATTGTCACCAACTGTCTGAAGGAGGGGACGGGGGTTAAAAAAAAAAAATACTGATTCACTGGAAACTGTTAGCAGATTCATTTAAAAAAACGAAATCTATTAGGAACAACAACAGTGTCGTCAGTTATTGTGAGACAGGTAATTTTTTTTTTTAATATCTACTGACTCGGGAACCTCACCTTCAATGTCGCCTACAGGCAAAGCCACACTTTTCTGACTCACTACACCTTCACTGGCACACCACACACTGCGCCTCACTCCTCTTACCTAACGCGAAAGGTAACTGAACTGGCTAACTTCTCACTCCCTCCCCGTAACACACCCCAAACTAGTGTTACGCAAAGGATTAGCTTTCTCGAAGTTGGCGGGTTATGGAAACCTTCATCCTCTACCTGGACCAATCAGAACGCCACGGAGTTTAAGGTTGGTGTTGATTGGTCTACTTGTCACCTCTTACGTTAGCTCCGGCAGACTCCATGAGGTTTTCCTGTTCCATGTTTACGTAAAGTAGCACGTTTGTTTTGTAAGGGTTAGCACTTTTTTAGTATAACGTATAGTTAGTTATTGATGTTTTATTATTATTATTATTATTATTATTATCATTATTATTATTTTCTACTTTTTATTTATTTATTTATTTATTTATTTATTTACTTATTCATTTTATTTGTAGTTTGGTGACGAAATGTCTTGCTGTGTTCGTGATTGAAAGACATTGATGATTATTCGAAGATACTTAAGTAAATGTCTTGGAATCTCACTGTCATCTTTTGTGGAGGAGGGCTTGCAAAAGTATCATTCAGTGTATGCAAGAAACGTCCTCTGAGAAGGAAGAGGATACAAAGTTTTCCGAGTGATAGGTGCAGCTAACTTTGACAAAACTTACTTAATTTACCCCGTTTTTTGTTTGAAATGCGAGTGTCAGTGAGGGCTAACTGTAGTAAACTACCATGAACGTTCTGCCTGCCACAACAGCGATGTAAACAAAAAAGAATAAACTGTTTGAAGTCATTTTACTCACGAGCCCTATTGATCCAGATAGAGGGCAGTGCACCCACACTTAAACACTTAAACATTTATGAATTTATCCACACAGGTCAGGTTTGTGTGCTTCTGAGAGAGAGAGAGACCGCGCGTTGGTGGATGGTAGCTAGTGGGAGTAAAAGGACGAGGTAAGCTAACTGTTGGTGTGTTGGGTTTTTGTATACAGTTGTTCATCTCTCCCTCCTTGTAGAAAGACAACTTCACTCCATATTTAGCGAACAAATTATGTAATGAAATAACACTGAAATATTGAATGAGGCCAAGAGGCTCCATGGAGAGTTCTAGTACGAAGTGTTCCAGCCTGGATCCATCGCTACCAGTGACTGGTGATCACCACCAACAAATTTCTGATTTCACAGTCGTTTTTTTCCCGGCGTTGTTTGTTTTGATACTTACCAGAAATTATAACCTTTGATGATGCTGGTTTGGGAGCTGTGGGTCCTCTCCAATGGAACTGCTCATTGCATTTTTTTTTTTTAACAAGTTCCTTTCCCCTTGTAGGTTTATTATTTCCTCGATTATATATCAAGATTGTTTAACCGCACAGCAACACTTTGTAGACTATTATAGTAATATGATAAGATTTAAAAATAATCTGTATGGCGGTGTGAACTCACTTCAGCTGATGAAGACGATCCGAAAATTTGAGTACCTGTCACACTTATTTCATCTGCTACGTCTCCTTGGTAGTTGCTGCTCATTGGTTATTACTGCTGTAATAACCCTGACATACGCATGGCGTATATGGAATATATCACCTAAGAGAAATATTTCAGTGTAACAATGTATGCGTAAGTAAAGCAATGAGGGGGACAAAAATAGTAGATGATTTATTATATCTGGTTGGCGCATAACAAACAACAATGACAATGGCTGGCTAATCACCATTCGTGATCTGGATGGCCTTAGTGGAATTTAGTTAGTCGTATATTCAAGGGAGACCAAATCTGCTTGCAAGCCAGTCTGCATGCAATAGGTTGTGTTGTGTGCCATAAGCAGAGTTTACAAAACAATTAACTTGGTGAATGTTAGACATTCAGTTTCCATTCTCTCTCTCTCTCTCTCTCTCTCTCTCTCTCTCTCTCTCTCTCTCTCTCTCTCTCTCTCTCTCTCTCTCTCTCTCTCTCTCTCTCTCTCTCTCTCTCTCTCTCTCTCTCTCTCTCTCTCTCTCTGTGTGTGTGTGTGTGTGTGTGTGTGTGTGTGTGTGTGTGTGTGTTTGTGTGTGTGTGTGTGTGTGTGTGTGTGTGTTGGCGTGGTCGGTTCTTTTGTCAAGAATAATTTTGACTCGTTTTGTCTCCTAAGGCTGCTCCGGCATATCAGCATTACCAAATCAGAGGTCTTCGCCTTGTTATGATCGTCACTGGGTTGGGAATTTCGGAAACCACGAAAGCAACGACTGTGAAATTGGATCGAGGTGTTGGTAATGCTTGTTAGGTTGGTAAGGCTTACTGTTAGGAGCGTTACCAAAAGACTGTGGAAGCAACCCTAAGGAAGGTATTTCGCAGTATTTCAGCCTTGTGTTCATAACTAAAAAAAAAAAAAAAAAAATTGGCCTAGGACATATTTGGGAGCTGCTGCTGGATGGTAAACCCGAGGTAGATTTGCTGCCATTGTTCATTCTGAGTTCAGAGTGTCCCAGAGGTTTTATGAAAGTTTGTGGTATGTGCTCCTTACTCGGGAATAAACATCAATTTAATTCTCCTTTCGGAAGCTGCTGGGGGATATAAAGCCAGCCTTGATATTGCTGGCACTCTTCATTCTGTGTTCAGGAGACTCCAGGGAAGGTTTGGGAAGTTTCAAGCTAGTTTTTTTTTTTATTTACTTTTTTTTCTTTCTCTTTTAATTAGCTTCACGCTTTAAACCTATGCCAGAGTTTTGATCTGGCAGCAGTTTAGTTTTCGAGATATAGGGAGCAGGCACTGTCTATCCAGGGACTCAAACTTTCGATGTTCACATTTCAAAATTCGGAATGAACCCTTTGGCGTTTTTTTCTATGTGGCGTGATGTGCTTCCTTGACGAGAGAGAGAGAGAGAGAGAGAGAGAGTCTGTGTGTGTGTGTGTGTGTGTGTGTGTGTGTGTGTGTGTGTGTGTGTGTGTGTGTGTGTGTGTGTGTTCTGAATCATGAATATAGTTGGAAGAAACAGTCACATGTGCTCGTGTAAATGCAGGTCACGTCTGACAGCGGCGAGCCCAGAGGAAGCGGATCATTCCTTCTTTGGAGGCTGCTCCTGCCTCGTGGCAAGTCGAGCGTCCACTGCAGTGTTGCCAGGGAGATCCGAAATTTTGATCTTTAGTCAGAATTTAAAGAATAATTGTAAAATCATCTGAAATTTTAACCTGTAGGAGAGACAGAGCAGAACACGGAGTCGACAGGTCTCCTAACACCTAACCTCTCAGGCGTATTTCCCTGGCCTGCACAAGGAGCTAACAATCTACTCCCCCAGTCTCGTACATGCCAGTGAAGTGCCTCTGGTCTCTCTTTCTTTCTTTACCATATAAGTATAGACTTATTCTCCATTCTTGAATGCCATCTGGCCCTGCCATTCTCCTTTGTTTTCTTCCTCACCATCTTACTGTCTAACTTCTGCCATTCTTCCTCAATGTTCTCCCTTTGTTTCCACCGTTCCATTTCTTTTTTCAAAGATGAGTTTCCCTCTACACTAAGTATCTTTTTAACCCCGCCTCTCCTCGCCGAGTTCCTCTACCTTCTGAAGTGAATTAAGTTTTCCTTTCACTAACCTTTCCCTGAATGTGCTCCTCCCGATCTCACCTCAGATTGCTTCTACTGCTATACTATTTGGGATCTCTAAACTTCACTTCCCTATAATGTTCTGTGATCTTTCTAGCTTCATGATTGATTGAATTGGTTATGATTGAATTAACCCTGCTGTATAGATGTTATAGTCTGTCCTCAAATTAGGCTAACTTTGATAAAGAAATCAAGTTTCTCAAGAAGTTTTTCCATGATAACGGTTTTCCTATGAACGTTATTGAAGATACAATATTCAAGTTCTTAACAAATAAATTTAGTTCTCAAACTTCTCCACCTATGCAAGAGATAACAAATAAATATTATGTTAAGTTGCTCTTTTATGGGCATTTAAGATATTCGATTAGAAAACAACTAGGACACTTGCTTAAAAAGCACTTCCCTTACTACAAATACATATTCATTTTTACAAATTCGTTAAAATAGAAAGATGTCATTCCCACTAGTCTTACCTCTATTGTAATTTATGAATTCATGTGTTCGGTCTGTAAAGTTCGATATCTTGGTGAGAATAGTTGTAACCTTACACACACAATTGCTCAACATAAAGGTATTTCTCCCCGAACTAATAATCAACTAGCTGTTCCATCGTTTTCAGCAATACGTTCCCATTCACATGCACATGATCATCCTTTTTGTGATAGAGATTTCAGAATACTACACAAGACAGAGTCCAACATGGACACAAAAATATTAGAGGTCTTATATATTAAGCACATAAATTCAGAATTGAATAATAACTTAATATCGAGTCAACTACATATTTTAACATAATGTTTCGGAGCTCCGTTCCGATACCGTTACATTAGAAACCCAAGTATTTCAGTCCCTCTCTCGTTGTCACACAAGCAAGGTGTGTATGCTGTTGGTCCAGTTTGTAACCTTAATGTTTGTGGTGTTTTGTCTTTGCGTGTAGTGCCATTAGGTGTAAATTTTAGGCAACTTTTACTTAGTGTTTTGATAGTTTTTTTTAGCCTGAAGATGCCTGCAGAAAGAGGCGAAAAGTAGCAATTGACAAAAGTATAAAGATGAAAACTTCGGAGTTTCCCTGCAAAACAAGATATATATATATATATATATATATATATATATATATATATATATATATATATATATATATATATATATATATATATATATATATATATATATATATATATATATATATATATATATATATATATATATATACATATGCTTTTAATGTTCCTTTAACAGTTGCATACTTGATAGATATTTCACTTTGTAACTTATAATTACAAGAAAATATTTAATTCTTGTAATATATACTAACAATGAAAATCTCAACTATTTTTTTTTTTAAATCTCCAGAAATTTTACGTAGACGATCTGGCAACACTGTCCAGTCACCATCCAACAGACTTCTTTCGGGAAAGTGTATCCACACCTAACAAGTGACGGTCTACGTAGATGGCGTGCTAGATTTAGGAACTAGTGGTGTGAAAAATGCTGTTAGTTTTTCTCCTTACCCTTTCTTTCCTTCAAGAGACAAAAAAATGTTTCTGGGTTATTAGTGATTAAGGACAGATGTCCCAGATAGCACTGAATGGTTAAGAAGTGCAGTGAATGAAAAACTACATCGCTGAGTAACATTCATGTGTGTGTGTGTGTGTGTGTGTGTGTGTGTGTGTGTGTGTGTGTGTCATGCACGTTTGAACTGAATTGATGAATAAAACAGCAAGCGTGTAACACGATAATGAAAAGAAAAACTATTTATTGCTAACGATTTGATAGTGAATAAAAATTAAATACAAAATACAAATCTAATATACATTAGGCGCCTAGAGTCAGAGAGGTGTAAGCGCCGAAAACTGAAAACAGAAAAACGCTGTCAAAATTCTGCGAATTTAAAAATGTGATATCTCTTCCTTGGATTGAGATTTAAGTACTAATATGGAAATCACAATCATTAAAGTCTTCTCTTTAATGAACCTGTTAATCTTATGAAGCAAAAAAAAAAGTGGAATAAACTAAAACAAAAGAACTAATAAACGTTATGAAAATATACCGGTATAAAGGATAATAGAATATAAAGAAATAATAAAATCATCCGATACTTCCAAAGTTCACGTAGGCTTCCTCAGTGCTTTTTCGTCTTTTAGCGATATTTTTTCTTTCATATTTCTTCCTCTGGTTCCTCAGGTGGTATGCTGTTGTCCGTCATAGTAATGAAAGGCTTACGTGTTGTGTAAAAGCAAAACTAAGACAGCAGCCTGCTATTTAAGGGTAGCAAGCAGGCTGGAGGAAGGGAGGAGAGTGTGACTTGTGTTGGGTGTGCTGGTGGGCGCGATATGTGACTCGCAGTACAAACCGTCATTGGCTAGCTCTTCCCGCGCTGCTGTGGCGAGGGAGTTACTTCTCTATTGCCCAGCACCTGACAGCTGTAACTCAAACGCGACAAGATCTCGTGGATAATTTCACTTAGATGGATTTTTTATCACAATTGCGCGGTTCATTCTGACGTCCCTACTCTCTCCCGACACGGTAAGAAGGTTGGAGAAGGTAATTCAATAAAAATAATTTCGGCCACGAGGTCGCTTACATCACTCTGGCAGTGGCCGCCTGATATATCCATGAATATTCACTACTATATGACATTACGGGAGAGGACTTACAAATGAGGAAAGAAATATGGAGGAAAAAAAAAATGAAAGTAGGAAGGGAGAAGCAGGTGCTGAAATAATGAAGATTTGAATAAGAAGTAGTGACTCCTCCTCTTCATGGTGTAGACAGGAGGCTTCTATTAATCTGCATTAGGGAAAAAAGTTTTCGTTTTTCAAAGCTGAGATTCATTTATAAATATCCTTAACTTATCTGTATTGCACTTTTCATTATTATTATTATTATTATTATTATTATTATTATTATTATTATTATTGTTACTATGATTATGATGATGATTATTATTATTAGTAGTAGTAGTAGTATTGTTGTTGTTGTTGTTACTCCTCTTGTTGTTGTTGTTGTTGTTGTTGTTGTTGTTGTTCTTTTTTTTTCTTCTTCTTCTTCTTGCTGTTGTTGTTGTTGTTGTTGTTGTTGTTGTTGTTGTTGTTCACATACTTTTGCTTTATCATCATCATCTCTTCCTTTTCTTCCGCTTCCTTTTACATTTTGCTGGAAATAATATATATATACTACCATCGTTTCCATGTAGATAAGAAAAATAAATTGATAAATAAAAAAAAATGTAAATAAAAGAATTACTAAAATGGGAGAAGCGAGAAGATTGGGAACCCCTGTATCCGCATTTTACTTCTACAGACAGACAAGGCGTGACGTCTTGTCTGAGTTATCTTGCCTAAAGTGGGAATTTTAACCTGGTTTATATTTAGACAAATAGATAAATAGACAAGTAGATACACAATAGGTAGATAAGTAGGTAGGTAGATACACAGATAGACTGATAATTAGATAGGTAGATATATTTAGATATAGATACACAATTAGAAATACAATTAGAAATATAGACCGAGTCTTTCCTCTCTCCCACACGAATAACTGAAATGAAAAATAGTTAACAAAAAGGCCACGCTTCATGTATCATAATTATCATCATTGTATTGCTAATAACCTCAGCATAATTCCTGAAATCTTGAAGCACACCTTGAATCACACCAAGTGAAACTATGTATTGAAATCTACACAACTCACTCTGAAATGCTTGACCTTTTTTTTTTTTTTTTTTTTTCTTCATTTGCTTCCAGCCTTGGATGTGTTTTATTAAGTACTTTTAGTATGAAGTCAGTTAGGTTAGGTTACCTAATTGTTATTATTGAGATGTGTTTAATTTGAAGTCTATTTAAGATGTAAATACGTAGTGTGGACCTTTTTGCCAAAATCACTCGGGGTAAGGAAGAGCCGAGGGGTGTCAACGCGTCCTTTCCCTTCGCCCCAATACAAGTGCCCACCTCGGGTCACTATCCTTCTTCTGCTCCCGTAGCCATGGCGCTGGTCGCCCTACCTGGGAAGTTACAATAGCACGAACCCCCTATGGTGGGATTTTAAGATTTTACTGTGTGATATTCATTCTTAGCATTTATTTTATCCTGTTACGTTTATCGGTCAGTAAATTTTGTAAATTATATTACTAGTAATTTTCTTCCTAGCTGACCTGTAAAAAGTTAACTTCACCTGAACTTATATTAGCTAACCCCAACACTACGTAACAGCGTGTGCTCTTTCCTTATCTCTTTTCCTTCTCACCACTTTCTCACACATATAAAAAGAGTAAAGATATTCTTCAGTCGTGTGATTTGAGGCTATGGAGAGTTAAATTTTACTTTTCCTCTTGGTTTCTTTTCTCTTAGGGATTAGAGAATGAAAATTTTGTAAGACAGAGGACCTCTTTTTTGTTCTTTAAGGGATACTTCGTGACTGGGCGAAAAGAGGATGTGGAGAAATAAACGAACTAATCCCTTCACCTCTTCTTTCGTTTCCTCCTTTATGAATATGAAACAACACGCACATTAAGTTAAAGAATAAATTACTACAGACTCTCTCATTGCCTCTACGTGTAGTGCGTTCGTAAGTAGTAAAAGTAAAGTGTTGTGTCTGAGTTGAAATTTATTTCCTCATTCGTAAGGCTGTGTTGGCTAGGATCCGTGGCGGGGCTGCTGGTGGAGCAAAAGGTGCCTTTGAACAACCACCTATAGAAGTTATACATTTTTTTTTTTTTTTTTTTTCTACATAGTAAGATGTATACAAATTTTTCTGTGTCATTCCACCTCTTCGCTTTTAATTTCTTTTTCCCCTTTTTCAACTTCTGTTTATTGTTGTTATTGTTATTGTTTGTTTGTTTCTTTCTTTTATCTAAGAGGGCCACTGGCCAAGGGCAATAAAATTTTGAATAAAAAGAGCCCACTGAAATACCAGTTCCCAGAAAATGCCAAAATAGAATGATTAAATAATAGAGAAACCGTGTCTCGAAACCTCCCTCGTAAAATAGTTCAAGTCATAGAAAGGAGGAAATACGGAAGCAGCCAGAGAAGTCCAGAGTCTACCACAGAAAGGGATGAATGATTGAGAATACTGGTTTACTCTTGCATTACAAATATGGACAGAATAGGGATGAGAGAAAGAAGAAAGCCTTTTACAACGAGGCCGCGGGAGAAGGAGAGGAATGCAGTTAGCACAGAGAGTAGTTGGCATGAAAATAGCGGAAGAAGATAACAAGTGATGCAACATTGCGGCGATGAAAGAGAGGCCGAAGACAGTCAGTTAGAGGAGAGGAGTTGTTAAGACGAAAAGCATTTGACTCCACCCTGTCTAAATGAGCGGTATGAGTGGAATCCCCCCTTACATGTGAAGCATTCTCCATATACCTAACTTAATAGAAGCTGTTTTAGCTAGAGATGAGATGTGCAGTTTCCAGTTTAGATTATAAGTAAAGTACAGACAGAGGATGTTCACTGTAGAAGAGGGGGACAGTTGAGTGTCAGTGAAGAAGAGGGAATGATTATCTAGAGGGCTGTGTCAAGTTGATAGATGGAGGAATTGAGTTTTTGAGGCACCGAACAACAATACTAAGTTTGGTCTGTCCCAATCAGAAATTTTAGAGATCAGAAGTCAGACGTTCTGTGGTTTCCCTGCGTGAGCTGTTTACTTCCTGAAGGGTTGGAGGTCTACGAAAAGGCGTGAAGTGCAGGGTGATATCGTCAGCGTAAGAGTGGATAGGACAAGAAGTTTTGTTTAAAAGATTATTGATGAATAATAAGAAGAGAGTGGTCAAAAGTATAGAATCCTGAGGAACACCATTGTTAATAGATTTAGGAAAAGAACAGTGACCGTCTACCACAGCAGCAATAGAACGGTCAGAAAGGAAACTTGAGACGAAGTTACAGAGAGAAGGATAGAAGCCGTAGGAGGATAGTTTGGAAATCAAAGCTTTGTGCCAGAATCCATCAAAAGCTTTTGATATGTTTAAGGAAACAACGAAAATTTCACCAAAATCCATAAAAGAGGATGACCGTGATTCAGTAGGGAAAGCCAGAAGATCACCAGTAGAGTGGCCTTGACGGAACCCATACTGGCGATCAGATTTTAAAATTGTGAAGTGATAGATGCTTAAGAATCTTCCTGTTGAGGATAGATAAAAAATAAAATAAAATAAAATAAAGAGGTAGAAAATTAAACCAATAGGACGATAGTTTAAGGGATAAAAGCAGTCACCCTCGTTAGGAACAGGCTGAATGTAGGCAAACTTCCAGCAAGAAAGACGTCAGAAGTTTGGTAATTACCTCCCGATTGACATTTTCTTTAACTATTTGGGTGTTGGGATTGTTACGGTAATTATAGATTTGGGTGATTTCTTATGTACGTATACCAACAAAATTTTGGGTTGATATATTACGTACATTAATTAATGGGAATGAAATAATTATAATTTAATTAAGATTTTTCTGGCTATGATTATTTAAAGAGGAGCGGTAAAAATCAAACCAAATTTGCGCATCGTGTTCCAAGTATGGCTGATGGCTTGATCGAAGAGCTGCGGGCAGTCACTCTCTTTTGTGTCCGCCGAACTGCCCAGACCTGGCTCCCAGTCTGATAGCGTAAATATCAAGATGAAACACGTAGTGTGAACTTCGTAGTAAGGTCCATGACCAGCAACCCTCCAGCCGAGCCACTCCTCACCGCCACCACTATCTACAAAGCCCGCAGCTAACTACTTAAGACAGACCTATGTGCCCTGGAAATACCTGGGAGAACAAATTTCACCAGGGTTTCCAGGTTAGTTTTGAGGATCCCTAAAAAGTAGATTTGTTTGGGTGTTTGGGTGTAGGGAATAACAACAAGACGGCAGCCATAACTGCCAGGTGAGAACTAACTGGTAGTTGCCAAATACCATTCGAATTATTTGAATTATTTACTGTAGGCAATTTATAGATATTTTCCTGTAAAAGAAAGGTAGATGTTGACAGAAAGAGATGAATGAGTTTGACTATGCAAGGTGCAAGCATAGAGGCACAGTTTCGGAGAACAACAGGAGGGACCCCATCAGGTCCATAAGCTTTTCGAGGGTTTAGGCCAGCGAAGGGATGGAAAACATCACTGCGAAGGATCTTAACGGGTAGCGTGAAGTAGTCAGAGGGTGAAGGAGAGGGAGGAACAAATTCTGAATCATCCAAGATAAGAGTTTTTAGCAAAGGTTTGAGCGAAGGGTTCAGCTTTAGAAATAGATGAGAGTGAAGTAGTGCCATCAGGTTGAAATAAAGGAGGGAAAGACAGAGAAGCAAAGTTATTGGAGATGTTTTTGGCTAGGTGCCAGAAGTCATGAGGGGAGTTAGATCTTGAAAGATTTTGATACTTTTTTATTGATGAAGAAGTTTTTGTCTAGTTGGAGAACAGACTTGGCATGATTCCAGGCAGAAATATAAAGTACATGAGATTCAGGACATGGTGATAGAAGGCTCAAGTACCTTTTGTGGGTCACCTCTCTATCATGTATAGCACGAGAACAGACTGTGTTAAACCAAGGTTTGGAAGGTTTAGACTGAGAGAAAGAGTGAGAAATGTACACCTCCATGCCAGACACTATCACCTATGTTATGCGCTCAACACACAGATATGGGTCTCTGATATGGAAGCAGTATTCATTCCAAGGAAAATCAGAATAATACCTCCTCAGGTCCTCCCATTTGCCAGAGGCAAAACCTCTCCAGGATTGTCAGGAATACGAGTAGGGTGTTTTACCAGTTGCTCTAGGTCGTGGAGTATATCAAAGTTAATGGCTAGTACACCAGGATGGTCAGTGAAGGCAGAGAAAAGCCAAAGCTGGTGGTGAACATTGAAATCTCCGAGAATGGAGATCTCTGCAAAAGGGAAGAGAGTCAGAATGTGCTCCAATTTGGAAGTTAAGTAGTCAAAGAATTTTTTTATAGTTAGAGGAGTTAGGTGAGAGGTATGCAGCACATATAAGTTTATTTTGAGAATGACTCTGTAGTCGTAGCCAGATGGTGGAAAACTCGGAAGATTCAAGAACGTGGGCACGTGAGCAACATCCAGCTTTGGATTGAAAATGAGGATAGAGAAAGTAGGAGGGAACAGAAAATTTGCCTCAGATACCTGTTTCGGAGAGGAAAAGGAGATGAGGTTTAGAAGAGGAAAGGTGGTGTTCTACAGAATGAAAATTAGATCTAAGGCCACGAATGTTGCAAAAGTTAATGAAGAAAAAGTTAAGGGGGGGTGTCAAGACACTTAAGGTCGATACCAGAAGAATATTCCGACCTGGGGACATTTTTGGTCCCCTCCCTAGATGGGACTCCGAGGCTGGTGTAGCAGTCGCCATATTTAATTTAGAATTTTGAGTGAAGGGTGTGCGTGTAATTAGGTGCATGTAGGAAGAGTTGTCTTTAGAGGATAGACTGTGATTGTCCCCTTGTGTTGTGAGACACAAAGGGAGACTTTCAGTGAGGTCACGGCTAGGTTATTGCTAAGTTCACAGCACGCCCCCCTCCTCCTAATCCAGTGCTTCAGACCTCACTGGGAGTAATCATCGTTTCTGCAGGTGTCTACTGCCTCCTCCCAGGGACTACTAATAATAGTAGAATTATTAGTAATAGTACTAGCTGTAGTAGTAGCAGCAGTAGTAGTAGTAGTAGTAATAGTAGTAGTAGTAGTAGTAGTAGTAGTAGTTGTTGTTGTTGTTGTTGTTGTTGTTCACATCTGCCTAAGAAGTACAAACCACTACTTCCCTTGTCACCACCGAAACTGACCCGCATTAACACACCCTCTGGAGTATAGAAATTTCACTGTCTTTACCGTATATTTCATTTCAAAATGACCGGGACCCTCCGGACGGTGCACCATTTTTTTGTCTTCTAGAAACGGCTTTAAAGGCACTCTCATCATTGAACATCGCCTGGGCCAACATTCTGATGTCCAGTGTGCATTCTACTTGCAAAAATCGAGCCTCTTCCTCATTTTATCGGTGAGGAGAGGTTTGTGAGCGGCGCGACGAGAAAGTAACTTCAGGTCCCTCTGAAGACGATACTGGTGTTTGCACTGATATCTCACACACCACATCGGTGTACACTCAATTCAGTTCTTTGGCCGTGACGAAAGTGTGTTTCTTCACCTCACGCTTCAGCATCCAGTCAGTCCTCGAGCTAATCTTTTTTTTCCTAGAGAGAGAGAGAGAGAGAGAGAGAGAGAGAGAGAGAGAGAGAGAGAGAGAGAGAGAGAGAGAGAGAGAGAGAGAGAGGATAATGAATATTAAAATTACGAAGAAAACAATAGCCACATAAAAGCGTCGAAATGTAGATCGTGTCTGGTCTCTCGGATACCGTCCTTGACGGATGCTGCTGTCTTTTAGCAGCTTGTTAAGTCCAAGCGTCCAGTCACCATCCAGACTTCTTCCAGTGTGGTCACGTTGACTTACCAGCATGTGCACATCTCACTAAGTGGCGGTCATATGATGTGCCTGGCGCGGATGAGTGTCTCGTGTTACCCCGTTGTGCTGGTGGTGGTGGTGATGTGGTGCGCCACCACCACACCCACCACTGCCACCTGGGACGCTGCAGCTGCCGCTAATAGCAACAAGGAAAATGTTAGCAGTGCCATTACCAATAGCATAACAGTCCTTGCCACCAATACCACTGACAAATCCACCACCGACATTAGTGCGGGTGTCAACACCACCACCACCACCATTAACCTTGTTACCCTCCCCTTCACCACCACCAACGCCCCAGAGAAACCCAGCACAACACACTCCCCCGGAACTGAACTCAATATTAAGAACACGATTGTCCTCCCCGAGGAGCTGATAAAACCTCCCACCACGCCCCTGGCAGAAGAGCCTCCCACCACGCCCCTGCAGGACGATCCTCCCACCACGCCCCTGCAGGACGATCCTCCCACCACGCCCCTGCAGGACGATCCTCCCACCACGCCCCTGCAGGACGATCCTACCACCACGCCCCTGCAGAACGATCCTACCACCACGCCCCTGCAGGACGATCCTCCCACCACGCCCCTGCAGGATGATCCTACCACCACGCCTCTGCAGGACGATCCTCCCACCACGCCCCTGCAGGATGATCCTACCACCACGCCCCTGCAGGACGATCCTCCCACCACGCCCCTGCAGGATGATCCTACCACCACGCCCCTGCAGGACGATCCTACCACCACGCCCCTGCAGGACGATCCTACCACCACGCCCCTGCAGGACGATCCTACCACCACGCCCCTGCAGGACGATCCTACCACCACGCCCCTGCAGGACGATCCTACCACCACGCCCCTGCAGGACGATCCTACCACCACGTCCCTGCAGGACGATCCTCCCACCACGCCCCTGGAAAAAGAGCCTCCCACCACGCCCCTGGAAAAAGATCCTCCCACCACGCCCCTGGAAAAAGAGTCTGCCACCACGCCCCTGGAAAAAGAACCTCCCACCACGCCCCTGGAAAAAGAGTCTGCCACCACGCCCCTGCAATATCTTACCAACATCAGCCAGTCGTGTGAGGATGATGATGATGATGATGATGCCCTCTTAAAACCAGTATTCGCCGTGTGTACAGATAAGTATTTGAAATGGGATCCTATCGAACTGAGCGAGGAAATGCCCTGGATAAGTAATAAGAACGTGTTAAATTGTATGTTGTCCAACGGCTTATATTGGCATAGATTTTCCACAACCTTTGGGTGGATGACGAGGGTATGTGTAAGTCTGTCCTGCGCGTGCCTGCTGCTCCATCTGGCTGCCTTCGTCCTCCTGCCACATCTGAGGAACCCTTCTGGCAGGAACCTCGCGTCTCTGTGCCTGGCGCTGCTGGGTGCCTACATCACCCTGCTGCTCAGCATGGTGGTGGGCATAGGGGATCCTGGCTGCGTCACTCTGGCTGCGGCCATGTATTACTTCATCGTGACTTCGGCCACCTGGATGAACGTGATCGCCTTCGACGTGTGGTACACCGTCCGCCTGACTCAGCGGCAGCTGCGTGTGTCGAGCGGCGCCCAATGGTACAGGTTCATTGCCTACTCCCTGTACAGCTGGCTGCTCCCTGGCGCCGCCACGCTGGCCCTGGTGCTGGTGGAAAACCTGAAGCCATGTGGCTTACCGGAAGACCTCCGGCCAGGCCTGGGAAGGATGTGGTGCTGGTTCAATCACGACAAGGCGCTGCTGGCATTCTTCGTGGCGCCCATGATGATCCTCACCGTGATAAACATCGTCTTCTTCGTCAGCACCGCCGTCATCATCACGCAGACCAGCAGCACGGCGGCGGCCTCCTCGGCTCGGGGCAACAACTCCCGGCGCCAGTACACGATGTACCTGAGGCTGGCGGTGCTGATGGGCTTCTGCTGGATGAGCGGAATTGCGGCGAGTTACTTGAACAAGGATGTGCTTTGGTACGTGGCCATGTTGCTCGGCTCGCTGCAGGGCATCTTCATCACTGTGGCCTTCACTTTCAAATAAAAGGTATGGCAGTGCATGGGCATTACAATGTTTGCCCAAAATTATAGAGTTGAAGTGAAAGCACAGTGCTGTACTAGACTAAGTGTTGGTGCGGTTAGCCATGATCTGTAGTCATGGGCCAAAGTTTATAGACTCCCTGAACGTTGACTATCCCAAGATCGAGGTAGGTCAGATCTGCCTGGTTGACCTTGTTGATGGAATCCGTGACGCCACGCTCACCCCACCTTTTAGATTTGCCGCACTCATCTCATTTGGGTAGACGTGACTAGCACGCATCATTCGCTCAGGTCAGATTTAGTTGCACAAAGGTGCCATCAGGAAGGATTTTACCTGTAATGAAGCAAACAGCAGTGGGTATTAAAAACTATTTGGTAAATTTTTACTTGATACCCGTCCTCCCTCACGCTGGTGCTTTTACTTTATACTTTTTTTTTTTATTGTGTTTTTATATGATTCACTTGAGGCATAAATTTCCTCTTCACTCCCCCATCCACTCGACCCACAGGCAGGGGAGATTGGAAAACAAAGGATTTCTGACAGAAGAATGAGGCCCAAGTCAAATCAGCCATAAAAACAACCCAGAAAAAAGTAGAATTGTGAAGAAAACGTAACCAAATCTAACTAAACTTAACCAAACCAAACAAACCAAACCTAACTAATCTAACCTAACCTAACCTAACAAACCAAACCTAACTAACCTAACAACCTAACCTAACCTAACCTAACCTAAGTAATCTAACCTGACGTAGTAACTTGCATACCTTGTTAGTTTTCATTATTACTGGAGTCGGCTGGAGGTAAGGGAACTATGGCCGTGATTTCTTAGAAATTTCAATGAAGACACATTATCCCTGTGTGACAGCTTAATTATACCATGTGGAGTAGGAGCACACCCCACACAGAGCTTGGCCATCGTGTAACTGATATTTCAAATATGTCTCCACATAGGGTGGCATTTGCGTGTGCGCAGCATGAGGTGATAGCACATGATTGGGTATCAATTAATAAATCAAATGTGATTGGAGCATTCAGTATTAGTGTTGGAAAAAATCGGTAAGTGGCAGCAGTGTCGACTGTGAAGAGATGCGAGCTTAACAGGTCCGCCTTCAAAGCCCCTCCGCGTGGGATAAATAATACTTGAAAAATTCCTAGCTCAAAAACTATTACCTTGCGACAGAAAGACTGTAGAAAAAATGTCTTACAAGAGTCTCAATTATCATAAAAACCGGTAAGAAAAAACTGAGGTGAGTGACTGGGTGTAAACTTCGATAATATCAACTGTCATGATGTTGATCCTCAACCATGCTAAGTGTGTGCTGTGTATGGCTGTGACATCATCAAAAGTAATATGGTAGATTCTATATAATCAAATGTTATGGTTTCTCTAAAGATGTCCACCACAAAGATGTCCACCACACAGTGATTGCAATGACATCTCTGAGGAGGCAGCAACACCACAACACTCGTGTAAAGACTGCCAGAAGATTCAGGAAAAAAAAAAAAATTAGGTGACAGAAAGAAATTGAGAGAGGAAGTGCAATACTAACAGTCGATATTTTCATTTAAGAGACAATATCACTGACAGTGTTATAGACAACAAAGTGTTAGTGAAAATAATCGGCATTCTGGAGCCTGTCTTCAGTAAATATCAAAATGAGCCTATCACAAGTAAAGACGAAGAGGTGAAGTACTGGAATGATGATATATTGATATACCATCTGCTCTTACATTGAAAAACTTGAGTCAAAAATGTTACAGGTATCGCAGAAATGCAAAAGGATTCTTCTTGCCTTCTCTTACTACATTGAATGACAGAGCTAAAAAAAATTTACTGTGAACGTGGCATCCTGTCCTCTGTCATTTTTTTATTTTATTTTGTTCTGATTTGATTTATTGCCATAATATTACATTTATAAACCATATACATATAATAAATAAATGGACTAGTCTCCCGAGCCATAAATGGCTCATTTGTAGACATTATAAACAATATTATATTTTGCATATCTGACGATACACGTGACAATTAACTTAGTTAGTCATCACACTCAATATCATAAGAACATCCGCATCAGGTAACTCCAAACGACGACAGAATTTAGTTAGATAAAAGTGAAATTAAAAATGAAATACACAAAAACATTTTCATACACTCACATATACAGACACCCAGGCATGCACGCACTCACACAAATAATACATAAATTATCATTTTAAACACACACACACACACACACACACACACACACACACACACACACACACACACACAACCTATAAACATATTTATTTATACTGATTTTTATAGCAAAGAAAATAAAGTATTTATTTATTTGTTTATTTATTATTTATTTTTATGAGTATTTTGTTGTAACTGATTTGATTGGAGGAGGCAAAGAATTCCTCGGCCTAGGTCCAGCACACAGCAGGCTGTTGACCCCACAGTGAGTTTCGGGCAGGTGGGCACATCAGGTTGGTCACACTGCCCCTAGTATGGTAAGAGCACAGTTAGGTTATTACTAAGGATTTCTATATGTAGTGACTTAAATATTGCCAATAGGAGAAAATATTTCACTTATACAATCGAATTCATACACCTTAGAGTCAAAAGAAATCTTTGTCATGTCGTTAAATTAAATGAGTGATGCTAAGTTGTGGTGCATGTGGTGGCAGCGGTGGGATCATGTACCGGCCTCCCTTCAGTGACACCACATGTACTGATCTGGTACATCATCTTCCCATCTTGCCTCCTACAGAATGGAGTATAAGAGAGTTATATCTTGCAGCCTTGAACATTTATTTCGTGTAGGATGAATATAGATTGCTCTCTTGATAACATCTCAATGAGGAGGTGAGTCTCTATTAATTTGCTACAGATTTAGGTTCACATGGTGTTAACAGCAGCAAACATGAAAAGGGAGTGAAACAGAGACAGAAAATTTAACATGGGCCCTGTGATAATCCAAGGTAGAAAAGGGAAGTAGTGTCTGCACAGGTTGCTCCCCACAGGGCAGACTCATCTGGTGACCTGAGGTGAGGTGTGATCCGTCATCTGATACAAGTGTGACATTTCTCTGAGATACAGGTAGTACGTAGTAGTAGTAGTAGTAATAGTAGTAGTAGTAGTAGTAGTAGTAGTAGTAGTAGTAGTAGTAATAGTAGTAGAAGTAGAAGTAGTATAATGGGACATGCTAAAGTTAAATATATTCAATATTAACAATAGCAACCTAACTCAATACTAAAAATACTCTATCAAGGCGGAAGTTAAATGAAAACAAATCGAACATTTTGGAGCAGGATCAAAACAATGATCCGCTTCTGGCAATAAAAGCTTCTATCAGGTCCCCTCTTAACCTACGTCTCTCTAAAGAATGTAAATTTAACAGCTTCAATCTCGCCTCGTAAGGAATACTCCTCATCCCCTGTATCCTTTTAGTCATTCTCCTCTGTACTGATTCTAATAGACCTATATCTTTCCTGTAATGTTGGGACCAGAACTGCACAGCGTAGTTTAGATGAGGTCTGACCACTGGATCGAAGCTGAAAACAGCTCACGCCCATGATGTAGTAATATAATATGATAATGTGTAATATATATATATATATATATATATATAAACTTAGCGATGTGTATTTGTTATTCTGTTATCCTCGAAGTATTTGTCCTGTAGGTGTGGCTTTTAAGTTGCTGCTTCGCTGACAGCTGGTGTGAGAAAAGGGAGTCTTAGGAGTATACCTTTCTTCCAAATATTATTCTTCTGTAATTTCTTTTTAGTTGTCTATACAATTATTTTACTTTGTAGGGTATTCTAGACTCCCTCTCAAGGTTGAGTGAGACAAGTAGTGTTTTTGTCGTTTGCTACTGCTTTCCGTGTGTGTTGGGACATTGTATTCACTGGATATATATATATATATATATATATATATATATATATATATATATATATATATATATATATATATATATATATATATATATATATATGTAATGAGTGCAAAACTAGGGCACAGTTAACCTACCTTAATTAGGCTCACCAAGCACTCACCACAAGAACCCACTGATTAATTTAAACCTCCTGCTTAGGTTCACAGAAACCTGGGCCACAATTTAAAAATTTAATGATTGAATACATAATAAAGAAAACACAAATGAGTACATAATAAAGAAAACACAAATAAAATATGAGTGCTTAACACTCTTAGAGGCCACACTGCTGGCACTCCAAAATACCTGATCCCATGAGAAAATGGGTAAATCCACATACAAATAAACAGGAGAAATAAACACTTCACGCACCAACACAAGAAATGTTATATGCCACTGACAGTCCCACCCTAACCAGTACCCCCAGGACCCTCACACCCTATAGGCCCAACCGCACACCGACCCAACGCGCTGAAGGTACGCCACTACCACTACCCTGAAGTACTGCAGCTCTTCCTCCATGCACGGCGATACTAACACCATAGCAGCCAGGGACAGCAAGTTCCTCACTGCAGCCTCCTAGTTCACAGTATCTGCTACGGTGCCACCTCACTGACGTCCCACAGCACACTGCCAAGACCAAACTCCTGCAAATCAAATGGCAAATCCACCACTACTCTGCACCCTGTCTCTCTCTCTCTCGCTCGCCTCTCCCGCCAAAATTCCCACAACAACAAACCTCCAGGGCCTTAAGACTCGTTTTGGCGGGACTCGCTGACTAGTCTGTGAGCCTCTCGCAGGCGCGCCCACTTCAACTTCTTACACTCACCCCCCCTGAACTTTGTGCATGCCCTCATGCACAATCCCCACAGCCAACACAAGACGAACCCGTTGCACCCCTTTCAGCAATCCTACTAGACCTCCTGAGTTGAGGGGCCTGAACCCCTTTAACCTGCTCTGAGCCTTCACCACTCTGTTCATCTGGCTCTTCACCAGGCCCTAGGGCATCCTCTCCCTCCTGCTCAACCACTGAGTCCACTTGTTCCTCTGAGTCCGGTTCTGGAAACCCAAAGCGCTTTAACACTTCTGTCATATCTGGCATTTCTACTTCTTCCTCCTCTGTTGGCCCTTCATTACTTGTCCCTGCTGGCACTTCATTACTTGTCCCTGCATGGCCCTCACTGCCATTCCAAGGACGCAAGTTACTGCGATGTAACACCTTACTACAGCCGGACTCACCTTCTGGTCTGACCCTATACACCCCACTCACCCCATCCAACACCTCCTCAACTTCCCACACCTCAGCTGCAAACTTAGGCTGAATCTTCCTCCTACCTAGTACTGCATTGTCCCTTAGCAACACTCTTTGTCCCACCCTCAATGGCTCTGCTTTTCCTTGCTCCTGACGCTTCCACCTATTGGTATTGTGGTAACTCTTGATGTTCAACTTAGCTGCTTTCCAAGCAGCCTCCTGTGTCTCTCTGAGCTTCCTAATCCACATGCTATGGTTAGTAGGCTCACTATCAGTTTCCTCACAGAACCTATCCAAAGGTAAATGGGGCTCCACACCAAACAACAAATAATGGGGTGAAAAACCAGTGACAGCATGGGGTGTGGTATTATAGATGGCAGTGAGGCTTGACAAGTGCCTAGGCCAATGCTCCCGCTGTTCCTGACCAAGGGTAACTAACATCCCATGTAAGGTGCGGTTAAACCTCTCACAGATCCCATTTCCTTGAGGGTGATACGGGGTGGTACGAGACTTGGCTACATGGTAATACTTGCATAGTTCCTGCACTAACTTTCCCTCAAAATTCCTACCCTGGTCACTATGTACCCTTTCTGGGCAACCAAAACGGTGAAAAATCTCCTCCACCAAGATCTTGGCTACTGTGCTTGCCTTTTGGTTTTTAGTAGGAAAGGCCAGGGCAAACTTGCTAAACACATCCGTCACCACCAATACATTTTCCTTGCCATCCCTGGCCGGATCCAGCAAAGTGAAGTCAACAGCCAACACTTCCCAGGGGCGGTTGGCTTCCAACGTACCCAACTTAGTCTTGGCCCGCACACCCTCCTCCTTCCCCATGACACAGACTTTGCACTTTGCCACATACAATTTGATGTCTTCATGTAGTCCTGGCCAAGCAAACCTATCCTTCACTAGTGACGTTGTTCTAGCAACCCCTTGATGACCCCACTGATCATGAGCGGCTTTAAGCACTTCTTGTCTCTGATTCACTGGCAACACCACTTTCCACTTCCTAGAATCTGTCTCCCTTCCACGCCAGTAGATCACCCCATGCCTCATAATGAGGGACCCTCTCACTCTCCACCATTGCCTAAACTCCTCTACTTGTAGCAACTGCCTTAGTTCTGCTGGCCTCACTCTACCAATCATTTGTCTCCACAACTTCCCTACAACTGGACAAGACTGTTGCATATCCCTAAGCTGCTCCTTACTGGCACCACGCCATACCTGCATCACAGCCACCCCTTTCACCGAGGTGTTAGGACTGGTTTCCCATATCTCCTTCTCTTCCTCCCCTCCCTCAATCAATTCCTGGGGCCTCCTCGACAATCCATCCGCGTTACCATTCTCCTTCCCTGGCCGGTATTTCACCTCAAAATCAAACCTTCCCAAGTCACCCAGCCACCTACTCTCCACTGCCCCAAGCTTGGCAGAGTTCAAATGTGCCAGTGGATTATTATCCGTCAGCACTATAAAATGTCCACCCACCAGATAGTGCTTAAACTGCTCTGTCACTGCCCACTTCAGAGCCAACAGCTCCAACTTCCTAGAGCTGTAATTGCTCATGTTCCGCTCTGACTTTCTGAGACCTCTACTTGCAAAAGCCACCGGATGCAACCTCCCATCATGCTCCTGAGATAAAACTGCTCCCAGTCCTTCAAAGCTAGCATCTGTCTCCACCACAAACTGCTTGCTGTAATCTGCACTTTTCAACACTGGAGCCTGACTTAACTTCTCTTTCAACAAGGCAAATGCTCTGGCCTCATCCTTCCCCCAATAATCACTCACTGCTGCCTTAGAATCACCACTCATCAAAGCATGCAACGGAGCAGCCACCTTCGCAAAATTTTTCACAAACCTTCTGTAAAAGGAGCAGAATGCGACAAATGCCCTGACCTCCCTAACAGTGCGCGGAACTGGCCACTCCTGTACAGCCCGTATTTTCTCTGGGTCTGTATTAATTCCCTCCTTAGAAATGATAAATCCAAGGTACCTAACCTGGGGCTTTAGTATGTGGCATTTGGAAGGTTTCAACTTCAGCCCATGTTTCCTCAAAAGCTTCAACATTCCCTCCAGTCTATCCAGATGCTCATCCACACTCCGAGCAAACACCAACAAATCATCCAGATACACCAAAAGAGTCACAAAAACCTGATCGCTAAACACATACTCCATAAACCTTTGGAATGTTGCTGGGCTATTGGATAACCCCATAGGACAGCGCACATATTGATAATGGCCAAATGGTGTTACAAAAGCAGTCTTGGGCCGGTCTTCTGCCCGCACAAGAATCTGATGATAACCTGCAGCTAAATCAAAAGAAGAAAAATACTGCGCCCCGGCTAATGCATCTAGTGTGTCTTGTACCCTTGGTAATGGGAAGGCATCTTTCACTGTCACCTCGTTCAGCCTTCGATAATCAACACAAAGTCGCAGCGAACCATCTTTCTTCCTCACCATCACTATTGGGGCTGCATATGGGCTCACACTCTCCTCTATCACTCCCTGTTCCAACAGTCCCTTTACATGAGCTTTAACCTCAGTGATACATGGGGGAGGAATATGTCTGTATGGAAGGCGAATGGGCACTGCACTATTGAGGTGAATTTCATGCTCCACTCCAGTAGCACATCCCAAATCCTGCTCGTTTTCAGCAAACACATCTCCGTACTCATGGATCAATCCATCCAGTCTCTCCAACTGTGCTGAATCAAGCTGACTCTCATCCACCTGCACCCCTAGTCTGTCCTTGAACTCCTTAACCACTGAAGGAGGTGCAGTCTGAGCTACTGTGTGTGTGTGAGCTCTTCCCACAGTAACCTCCCTTCCATGAGAAACTTTGGCTACCTTCCACTGTGGCCTGAATTGCACATCTGCTTGTCCCAGGTTACCCACTGACAGCCATCCTTCACCCTTAACCACTCTGGTATAACTGGGAAATATACACAAACCTTCAGGCACCCAGTAGCCCTCACCAGGCACTAAGGGCTCCAACACCACACTATCTACATCTACTTCCTGTAAACTTTCCACAAACACTCTCATTATTCTTCTGGTACCAGCCGGGATTACTAAATCCTGTTGCTGCTGAATTACAGCAAACCCCAGAGGCTGTTGTGTCACCCTCAATTTTGCCTCAATGGCACGGACACACCTGCCCCACTTCTCAGTTAGCCCCAGGTGCACGGCTCCCTTCAACACATTCATCCCAAACAACACTGGCAATGTAGTGCCCTGCACCACACCACTCTCCCCACCACCACCTTTCACAAAAAGTCCACAGTCTTTAACACTTTTTCCCTCAATTTCCACATTCACCTTCACATAACCCAAACAGGGAATTTCCCTCCCATTTGCATCTGTAATCCGAATGTCCATCCCATAGATCACAGCTTGCTTGGGGAGGAGGTGCTGTTTGTACCATTCCTCTGTCACCAGACTGACCTCAGCACCAGAATCAGCCATAGCACTTACAGGTATACCATTCACCAACGCATCTATCCTCAGAGTCTTTCCAAACAACTTAACTTTCCCTCTTTTTACATCATTCCGTTCCTCGGTCACATTAGTCACACTCCTTATCTGAGCTGTAGTGGGGGCCCTGTCGTCAGGCCTTGAGAGCTGGCCCCTTGTTCTCAAGGACTCCCGTTTCCCGCTGTCTTGGACACCAACTCCTTGAACCGTTCACACTGATATCCCAAGTGTCCATGTTGTCCACACAAGGAGCAAGATGGTGAAGAAAGGGTACTCCTCACAACTCTCTCTGGCTTTTTCCCACTCACTAACTCTGCTTCTTCCTTCACAATCCGCTCAGCCTCACTCACTTGGTCTGCTGCTCGCTGAACCATGTCCTCCCACTTCACAGGCTGGTGCTTTTCCCACCATTTTCCCAACTTCACTCCTACTTTTCTGTCTCTCAAATTCCTACAGAACCATGTAGTTAGCAGCCATTGCCGTTCTTTATCTCCCTTGTCTCTCACTTTGTACATTTTATCCACAATAACACCCAGAGAATCAGCAAATTCCCACACTCCTTCACCTGGCTGTTGAACCCGAGCATGCAGCTGTTTTTCTAAGTCTGTATAATTCAGTTCTGGTCCAAAAGCAGACCTCAAACAATCAAAAAGGTCAGACACAGTCTTCACAGTACTGTTGCGGACCCTTCGACGGGCTGGGCCTTCCAAGAACCCACACAGGTATGACACTCCCTCAGAGCCCTGTAATCCCAGCTGCTTTATTTTCTCTGTGGCATCCTCTACCCAGTCATCCAACTCACTGGCCCTCCGTACCCTTCCAGAGAATTTTCCAATAGTGGGCACAGGACGTGACCACACCATGTTTTGCATGTGCCCCATTTGGTCAAACTTATTACACAGTTGTGCCACTGCTTGGGATAACTGAGCATTGCTACTGATTAATTTATCAACTACCTCTGGGGTCACTTCCACCTCCCTGCTCTCCTCCTTGCACCCAACTTTAACCCCAGCTACACCTTGGCCATCAACATCACCCAAACACAACAAATCCTCCATTGTGCAGGAGTAGTGCCACACTAACACTTAAGTGGATATTGCCAAAAGCACTGGACCCAAGCAGGAGTTTGAAACAATTTCCCCAAAAGGGCATAGAACCACGCTCTGCTACCAATTGTAATGAGTGCAAAACTAGGGCACAGTTAACCTACCTTAATTAGGCTCACCAAGCACTCACCACAAGAACCCACTGATTAATTTAAACCTCCTGCTTAGGTTCACAGAAACCTGGGCCACAATTTAAAAATTTAATGACTGAATACATAATAAAGAAAACACAAATGAGTACATAATAAAGAAAACACAAATAAAATATGAGTGCTTAACACTCTTAGAGGCCACACTGCTGGCACTCCAAAATACCT